>NW_023255329.1:0-576 GCF_002007445.2 Ailuropoda melanoleuca
TTTCTTGCCTTATGCTGACTCTGGCTCATCTTTAAAAAAAAAAAAAAAGATTTATTTTAGAGAGAGAGAACCTGAGGGGGAGAGGGAAAGAGAATCTCAAGCAGACTCCGCGCTGAGCATGGGGCCTGACATAGGGCTCCATTCCAGGACCCAGCGACCATGACCTGAACCGAAACCAAGAGTTGGATGCTTAACCCACTGCGCCACCTAGGCACACCGAATCTGACTCATCTTAAGTGGTCTCAAGTCATCACTTACTATTTTCTTGCAAGGATTTGTCCTACACACGCAGAGAGTAAAGTGCCATTTCACAGGCTGATGTTTTCACACAAAGTGTGGAGCCAATCTCTTTGAATACTTAAAGTCCCTCATGTGAAAATCCGTAACCCTTACATTTCAATTGCTATCTCATGCCATCAAATCTTCTTTGCAGAACTTAACATGAAGTGTTAAAAAGTGGAAACAAGACCAAACANCAAGACCAAACACTTGCCTCAGTATCAGTAACAAGACACACAAGCACACACTGTCATACAGAAATATCCAGTATAAATGTGTTTTCCTTCCTTCTGGACT
>NW_023255330.1:0-2998 GCF_002007445.2 Ailuropoda melanoleuca
ATTTATTTTAGAGAAAGAGAGAAAGGAGAGAGGCAAAGGGAGAGGGGGAGAGAGAGAATCTCAAGCAGACTCCCCAGTGAGAGCAGAGCCCAACATGGGGCTCAATCTCACAACCCTGAGATCATGACCTGAGCCAAAATCAAGAGTTTGACGCTTAATCAACTGACTGCACAGATGCCCCATTTTCTTAACTATAAAATAGGGCTAATACATTGTAAGGTTGTGGCAAAAATAAAAGGACACCATTATGTAAAGCTCACAGTACAATGCTTGTCACATGAGAGCAATGGTTTTCTTCTCTTCTATTCAAAGGGGAGTGGCGCCCTGCCTTTCAGCAGCAGCCTTAGAAGGATAGCTCTGCTCCTTAGTCCTCCATGGCCCATTCTTCAGAGGTGATTCACTGGAATTTCCAACCACTTAGTACACTCAGTCCATTTTGGCTACAAAAGCTCTTCATTATAACATGGAGAATCACAACAATTCAAGAATAGGAAATCTATTTCCAGGTACATAAATTACCAGGGATGGTAAAATTAATGAGATCTTTAACTCGACTAGATTACCAAAAATGTATGTAATTCATTTCAAAAGTCCACCTGAATTAGGTCCCTACAGCAGCCATAACGAAGTACCACCGACTGGCTGGCTTAAACAACAGAAATTGATTTCCTTACAATTCTGAAGGCTGGAAGTCTGAGATCAAGATGTTGGCAGGGTTAGTTTCTTCTGAGGCCCCCTGCCTGATGGTCATTTTCTCCTTGTGTCTTCACATCGTCTTTCCTCTGTGTGTGTCTGTGCTCTGATTTCTTCTTGTAAAGACACCAGTCATGGTCTCCTCATTTTAATTTAATGCCTGCTTTAAAGACCTTATTTCCAAATATAGTCACATTCTGAGACACTAGGGGTTAAGACTTCGACATATGAATTTTGAGGTACATAATTCAGCCCATAACACCACCTAACTTACCCACCATCTCCAACCCCACCACCCTCACATGGTGATACACACAGACTATGTCTTACCTCTTGGCACTTAAAGGGAACTGACAGTGCCTGGCCTATTTTCCACTCAGACCAAAGGAAGTGGTGTAAGATTTAAAGGGAGACACACACACACACACACACTTCGTGATCAGTGTTCCACATCACAGAATCCTAGCACAGACTTTTGACCACAGAAGTGAGCCATCTAGGGACTGAATTAGTGGCCCTGTTAGCAAGATTTGCTAACTACCCACAAACGGAAAGGTACCATATTGCAAAATAAGCACAGTGGGTCAGGGTATTTCTCTTAGCTCACTTATCTAGGGATGCCAACCATATTGCATTTTACTAGAAATAGCCAATACCTAAAGTAAATGGTCGAGAGTGCATGAACTATATCAATAATGAACATGCATTTTAGATGAAAGAACCATAAGCATTTAATTATCCCAAAAAGCAAAAGAAAAAGCATCCCAAGACTACGCTAACAAAGAGGCAGACACCACTCTGCATTTTGAACAGGTTTCTAAATCAAAAAGGGCAGTAAATCATGTTACTTATCATTTAAAAATAACTAGGTTTTAAGAAATGAAATTAGACAAGTGATTAATGCGTCAACTTCAGCCAGAGTTCCTTTGATAGTTGGAAGAAAATAAAAGCCAGCCAAGAAATAAACATTTCAAATTCAGGTGCTTTGCAATCTGTGCTCCAAATGTTTCCCCTAAGCTTGTGAAGAGGTGGCTTGCTCTGCATACACAGCAGGCAGATTGCTGGCTCAAGTCAATTCTGTTCACAATAAGAGCATTGGCACAAAAGAGGAGAAGCTATAGTTGCAATGGTCAAAAGTCCACTCGAGAGAAATGGTCCTGATAGGCAAAGGGCAGGGGTGGAGGGAGTGCCATGGACTAAAGGAGAGGGGATTGTCAAGGTGCTCTTGAGAGTTGTCTGGGGTTTTTTCCTTGCTATTTCCATTCATATCAGGAATCCAAAGATGGGTGCTGTCCTTCACATGAAAACTGAAAGATGCCCATGATAGAGTAAGAGAACTATGTCGGCAACAGGACACTGTGCTCAAGGAGAGACAGAGAGTTCATTGCAGATTACAGCACACCATAGGAGCCCTACTGCGTAAGTTCAAATCCCCACTCTGCCCCTCACTAGCCATGGGGCCTTGGGACGTTCACTCTCAATGCCTCAGTTTGTCCATCTGCAAAGCGGAAATAATATAAACAGTACCTACCTCATCGGGCTGTTAGAAAAATTGAGTTAACACATATACAGCACAAAGAACAGTGATTCTATAGAAATAAACAGTAAGTGCTATAGAAGTGTAAACCCTTATTATAGTATGATTTTTTTAATGTAAAATAAGCTGAAAATGAAACCCTTTTTAATAGTAATATATGTATTCCCAGATCAGGACCAGCATGAGACAATGACACAGGAGAACAGACTTCACCTCAGGTATACAATACAACAGGCACTAAAAAATAAAGTAACAGATAATATTTCAATGCGATGTTTAAAAAAATCAAAGTAATGCAAAAAAAAAAAAAAAACCCATGATGAACAAAATACCAAAATTTTAAATAAAGAAAAGATCAGTATTGTTGACATTTGGTTTTGTTTTGTTGTTTTTTTTTGCTTCAGACTTCAGTATGGCTTGGCATGGGGTGAATTCATTTATCTCATGGCAAAGCATTTGAAAGGTTATACCCCAAATTTTGATTTCTGGAGTGAGAAATTATGTGGAATTTCATTTTCGGGTTCACGTTTTTGTATGTTTACTTTTCTCCCATGAAAATACACGTATAATAAAATAAGTAAGGATTTCCAAAGTTTCATTTCTTAATGAAATCTTGAAAGGAAAACCCGGGATGAAACTCAAGTATATCTAGGCAGCGGACTGATAAAAAGGAATGAGGCCACACAGCCCACAGAGAATCCCCTGGCAAACTGTCTCCTGGCACTCCCAAACCTGCTACTTTGTTCTTTAAATCTACAAAAAAGCAAA
>NW_023255331.1:0-1181 GCF_002007445.2 Ailuropoda melanoleuca
GGGGGAGTGGGAGAGGAAGAAGCAGGCTCATAGCGGAGGAGCCTGATATGGGGCTCGATCCCATAACGCCGTGATCACGCCCTGAGCCGAAGGCAGACGCTTAACCACAGTGCCACCCAGGTGCCATTCTCCCCATTTCTTAACTGGATTATTTGTTTTGGGGGTGTTGAGTTTGATAAGTTCTTTATAGATTTTGGATACACCCAATGGCTTTTCTTTTTTTAAATTTAAATTCAGTTAGCCAAATAGAGTGTATCATTAGCTTCAGATGTAGTATTCAGTGATTCAGCAGTTGCATATAACACCCAGTGCTTATCATATCACGTGTCTTCCTTAATGCCCATCACCCAGTTACCCCATCTCTCCACCATCTCCCCTTCTGCAACCCTCAGTTTTTTTTCCCCAGGGTCAAGAATCTCTCACGGTTGTCTCCCTCTCTGACTTCTTCCCTGTTTCCCCTCCTTTCCTCAATGATCCTCTGCATTGTTTCTTATATTCCACATATGAGTGAAACCATATGATAATTGTCTTTCTCTGGTTGACTTATTTCACTTAGCATAATACCTTCCAATTCCACCTATGTCAATGTAAATAGTAGTTATTCATATATTAACCACATCTTCTTTATCCATTCATCTGTTGAAGGACATCTCAGTGCCTTCCACATTTTGGCTATTGTGGATACTGTTGCTATGAACATTGGGGTGCTATGAACATTGGGGTGCCCCTTTGTTTCACTACATCCGTACCTTTGGGGTAAATACCTACTACTACAACTGCTGGGTCATAGGGTAGCTTTATTTTTAACTTCTTGAGGAACCTCCATACTGTGTTCCAGAGTAGCTGTACCAGCTTGCATTCCCACCAACAGTGTAAGAGGGCTCCCCTTTCTCCACATCCTCACTGACATTTGTTGTTTCCCGTCTTCTTAATTTTAGTCATTCTAACTCATTGTAGGTTTAAANCCAGTGTAAGAGGGATCCCCATTCTCCACATCCTCACCAACATTTTTGTTTCTGTCTTCTTAATTTTAGTCATTCTAAATCATTGTAGGTTTAAAAAAAATTTTTTTTTGATGTAAATTTCGATGATTCATTAGTTGCAAATACGTACGCCAGTTAGAATGGCAAAAAATTGACAAGGCAAGAAACAACAATTGTTGGAGAGGATGTGGAGAAAGG
>NW_023255332.1:0-23599 GCF_002007445.2 Ailuropoda melanoleuca
TTCAGAATCAGGGGATGTACTGTATGGTGATTAACATAATATAATAAAATAAAATTAATTATTAAAAAAAAACAAAAAAAAAAAAAACTGCATTTTCGATTTTTCTATTCTTTTGAGTGAGGCTTGGATGACTATGTATTTCCTCCTTAGGACTGCCTTTGCAGTATCCCATAGGGTTTGGACCATTGTGTTTTCATTCTCGTTGGTCTCCATAAATTGTTTAAATTGCTTTTTGATTTCCTGGTTTACCGAGTCATTCCTGAGCAGGATGGTTCCTAGTCTCCAAGTGTTTGAGTTTCTTCCAAATTTTTCCTTGTGGTTGAGTTCCAATTTCAGAGCGTTGTGGTCTGAGAATATGCAGGGACTAATTTTAGTCTTTTGGTATCGGTTGAGACCTGTTTTGTGACCCAGAAAATGGTCTATTCTTGAGAATGTTCTACGGTATTAGAATACATGAGTGTTCTTTGGTCCTGGCATGTAGTGTTCTATATATATATATATATCTATGAGGTCCAAGTCATCGAGTATGGCATTCAAAGCTCTTGTTTCTATGTTGATTTTCTGCTCCGGTGGTCTTCCTATTGCTGATAGTGTAGTGTTGAGGTCCCCTTCTATTAACGTATTTTTATTTCTATGTCTCTTTATTCTGGTTAAGAGTTGGCTTGTGTATCTTGCTGCTTCCCTGTTGGGGGCATATGTATTTATAATTGTTATATCCATTTTTTGGATACATCCTTTAAGAATAATATAGTGCCCTTCTGTGTCTCTAACTATATTCTTTAGTTTAAAATTCAATCAGTCTGCTATGAGAATTGCTACCCCAGCTTTCTTTTGAGGTCCATTGGAGTGAAAGATGGTATTCCATCCCTTTACTTTCAGTCTGAATGTAACTTTGGGTTCAAAATGAGTCTCTTGTAGACAGCAAATGGATGGGTCATGTCTTTTTATCCAATATGCAACCCTGTGGCGTTTTATGGAAGCATTCAGGCCATTTACATTGAGACTGATTATTGAGAAATCTGATTTTAATGGTGGTATGTTGCCAGTAAAGTCTTTGTTTCTATTGATTGTGACTTTCTGTTCTGTATCACTCTTGGGGCCTTTCTATTTTTATAGAACCCCCCCTTAATATCTCCTGTTGGGCTGGTTTCCTGGTTTCAAAATAGGTCAGTGACTGGCGATCGTGGAAGCTCTTAATTTGTCCATCAATTCTGAATGACAGCCTTGCTGGATAAAGGATCCTTGGCTGCATGTTTTCTCTCAAAGAGCTTTAAAAATGCCCCCCCCAAAACCTTTCTCTCATTCCAGGTCTGTGTAGACAGGTCTGATGTAATTCTGATCCTTTTGCCTTGGTACATGAGAAATTTCTTTACCCTGGCCACTTTCAATACTGTATCCTTGCATCTAATATTTGCGAATTGCACTATGACGTGACGTGATGTAGGTTTGTCATGGTTGAGCTTGGGAGGGGTCCTCTCTGCCTCTTGGTCATGAATGCTTGATTCCTTTGCTAGATTAGGGAAGTTTTCAGCTACAATTTGTTCAAATATCTCTTCTAGACCTCTGTTTCTCTCCACCCCCTCGGGGATGCCGATGATTCTGACATTGGAACGTTTCATTGAGTCAGTAATATCCCTTAACGTACATTCTTGAGATTGGATTTTTTTGAGCCCAGATTCTATTTTAGGTTTCTCTTCTACTAACCTATCCTCCAATTCGCTGATACATTCTTCTGCCTCATTCACTCTGGCCGTCAGAGCCTCTAGTTATGACTGCATTTGGCTGATAGAATTTTTAATTTCTGCCAGATTCGCCCTCATTTCCTCCCTTAGAAATTCTATATTCTCATTAACATTTTCGTTAATACTTTTTTGAAGTCTACACATCATCTTGACCATTGTTACTCTGAATTTCATGTCTGAGAATTTGGTTATTTCCATATCCATTATTTTTGTGGTAGAGGCCACAGACTCATTGTCTTTTCTTTGCTGGGGGGGATTTCTCCTTTTCGTCATTCTGATGAGGAGACGTTCCGGGGTTTTCCACAGCCCAAATTATTGACCGGGACCCATACAGTGCGCGCTTGTTTAATAGGGATCTTAGGGATGTGGGCTTTTTGATATTTCAGCCTGCTTTCTGAGGGAGTGGCTTGCCGTGCTGATACTCAGGCAACCCTGTTTAGGTATAGTCTCTGTGCCCCCTGCGAGGGGGAATGGGGATGGGCACACTCTGAGCCCGTATTTCCAGACTTTTATTCTCTGGCGGCTTTCCCTGGAGGTTTGCTGTGCCTTTTCTTAAAGTCAGAGCAGCAGTAGCTGAATCTCAGCCTTTGTCTCAGGACAGAGGGATCGCGGACCATTCTCCACTGATGTTCTGGCCACTTTAACTCTGTTTCTGTTTGTACTGCTCAACCCTGCAGTGTTCCAGTATGTGCACCCCACACCCGGTGTTCCAGCCCTCACTTCCTGGGCCGGCGCATTTTTGTCCTTTGTGTTTCTAACCCCGCCAGTGGCCAGCCGGCTCTGCAGGTTCTGGAGCTCCTGGTCTCAGTCTGGTTCCAGTGAGCGCACCGGAGTTCCGTTTCTGTCTGGTCGCGCAGGTTTCCTGGCTCTCGGTCTCAGTCTGCTCTCTCTCGGGTGCCGGTCCGCCAGTCCTTCCCGCTCCCCAGTCTGGTGGCCAGAGCTTCCTGGCGCCCAAGCATGGAGGCTCCCTCCCCCTGCCTTTTCTCTTCCAATATCTGTGCTCGGATTCATGGTTCGCCCTTTGTACCTCAATACTCAGTGTTGGAGATTTTCATTTGAAGAGATCCAGATATATCTTCCTGCATCTCAGGCTGCTTCTGTGGGTTTCCTGGATGGTCTGGTACCTATCCAGCTTGGCTCATTGGACCTGCTGAAAAAGGGGACCCCTAGTCCTCTGCCATCTTAACTCTATCATCTAAACCCTAGATTTTAAATAAAGTAATATCGTCCTCAATAATTTAGGTGGACTCAGGGGCGCCTGGGTGGCTCAGTCAGTTAAGCGTCTGACTCTTGGTTTCAGGTCAGGTCATGACCTTGGGGTCCTATGACTGAGCCCTGAGTCAGCGTCTATGTTCAGTGGGGAGTCTTCTCAAGATTCTTTCTCTCTCCCTCAGCCCCTTCCCTCTCTCTTTCTCTGAAATAAATAAATCTTTAAAAAAATCATATAGGAGGACGCAGTCATACCTGTTGGTTCCTTTTCACTTGAAAGTCCTGACTAACATATTCACTCTATAGTTCTGTTTTATCCAGATTGTCTTGAATGGATTCATGAACTATGTAGCCTTTTACAATTGGACTCTTCAGTTTACCAATATGCATTCAAGATTAATCCATATTTTTGAATATTTTATTCCAGCTTTTATTGTACTAAAATACATTAAAATTTACCATCTTAAATATTTTAATGATATTAACTATATTCATATTGTTGTGAAGCACCTCCAGAACTCTTTGATATTGCAAAACTGAAACTCCATACCAATTAACCGACTTCCTTCCCCCTGCTCGCAGACAATGGGAACTACTATTCTACTTAATTTGTCTGTAAGTTTGACTACTTTAGATACAGCATGTAAGTGGAATCATACAGTATTTGTCTTTTTGTGACTGGCTTGTTTCGCTTAGCATAATGTCTTCAAGCTTTACCATGATATATCATGTGACAACACTTGACTTTTGCAGTTGAAAAATATGCCACTACATCAATATACCACAAATTTTCTCTCCATTCATCTGTAGACAACCATTTGGGTTGCTTCATATTATTAACTAATGTAAACAGTGCTGCTATAAACACGGGTGTACAAATATCTCTTCAAGAACCTGTTTTCAATTCTATTAGATACACACCTAGAAGTTGAATTGCTGGGTCATATGGTAGTTCTATTTAGGTTTTTGAAACACCTCCATACTGTTTTCTATAATAATTGCACCATTTTATAATTTTACAAACATTGCACATGGTTATTTTTTTTCCACCTCATCTTCACACTTTATACAGTTGTTTGCTTATTTTTTGGATAATAACCATTCTAGTGAGTAAGAAGTGATATCTTATTGTGGTTTTGCTTTGAATGTTTTTTATAATACTTGATGTAGAATATCTTCTCATATGTTTGTTGGACATTTGTATATCATATTTAGAGAAATATCTATTTAAGAACTTCACACATTAAAAAAAGTCAGGTTATTTAATTTTTGCATTTTTATAATAATTTTTACTATGTTTTGTTAGTCACCATACAATACATCCCTGGTTTTTGATGTAAAGTTCCATGATTCATTAGCTGCGTATAACACCCAGTGGACCATGCAATAAGTGCCCTCCTTATTACCCATCACCAGCCTACCCCATTCCCCCACCCCCCCTCCCCTATGAAGCCCTCAGTTTGTTCCCAGAGTCCATAGACTCTCATGGTTCATTCCCCCTTCTGTTTACCCTCCTTTCTTCTTCCCCTTCTTCTCCTAAAGTTCTTCCTACTTCTTATGTTCCATAAATGAGTAAAACCATGTGATAATTGTCTTTCTCTGCTTGACTTATCTCAGTGTGGTTTTGATTTGAATTTCTCTGATGGCTAATGATTTTGAAAAACATTTCATGTGTCTGTTAGCCATTTGTATGTCTTCATTGGAAAAGTGTCTGTTAATATCTTCTGCCCATTTTATGCTTTGTTTATTTGTTTCTCATGTATTGAGTTTGAGAAGTTCTTTGTAGATCTTGGATACCAGCCTTTTATCTGCAGTGTCACTTGCAAATATCTTCTCCCATTCAGTGGGCTGCCTCTTAGATTTTGACTGCTTCCTTGGCTGTGCAGAAGATTTTACTCTAGATGAAGTCCCACAAATTCATTTTTTTCTTTTGTTTCTTTTGCCTTTGGAGATGTGTCACGAACAAGATTGTTGTGTAAGAAGGGCATGTATTGCATGGTGCACTGGGTGTTATATGCAACTAATGAATCATCTAACTTTACATCAGAAACCAGGGATGTACTGTATGGTGACACATAATATAATAAAAAAAATTAAAAAAGAAGTTGTTGTGGCCAATGTCAAGGCCAATGTCAAGCCTATGTTCTCCTCTAGGATTTTGATGGATTCCTGTCTCACATCAAGGTCTTTCATCCATTTCGAAATTATCTTTGTGTATGGTCTGAAACAGTGGTCAAGTTTCATTCTTTTGCATGTAGCTGTCCAATTCTCCCAGCACCATTTATTGAAGAGACTGTCTTTTTTCCATTGGATTTTTTTTCTTGCTTTGTCAAAGATTTGTTGCCCAAAGAGCTGAGTATCCATTTCTCGGTTCTCTATTCTGTTCCATTGGTCTATGTGTCTGTTTTTGTGCAAGTACCTTGTTGACTTTGTGATCACAGCTTTGTGGTATAGCTTGAAATCTGGCAACGTGATGCCCCCAGCTGTTTTTCCTTTTCAACAATTGCTTGGTGATTCGGGGCCTTTTCTGGTTTCACACAAATTTAAGGGCTGTTTTTTCCACTTCTTTGAAAAATGTCATTGGTATTTTGATTGGGATGGCATTGAAAGTGTAGATTGCTATGGGTAGCATGGACATTTTAACTATGTTAATCTTCCAATCCATAAGCATGGAATATTTTTCCCATCTTTTTGTGTCTTCTTCAATGTCTTTCAAGAGTGATTTGTAGTTTCTAGAGTATAGATCCTTTACATCTCTGGTTAAGTTAATTCTGAGGTAACATATAATTTTTGGTGCTATTGTAAATGGGATGGATTCCCTAACTTCTCTTTCTTCAGTCTCATTTTTTGTGTATAGAAATGCAACTGAGTATTATATGCAACTAATGAAGCATCGAGCTTTACATCGGGAACCAGGTATGTACTGTATGGTGATTAACATAGTATAATAAAAAAACATTAAAAAAAAGAAATGCAACTGATTTCAGACAATTGATTTTGTATCCCGAAACATTACTGAATTGCTCTATCACTTCTAGTAGTTTGGGGGTGGATGCTTTTGGGTTTTCCATATAGAGTATCATGTCATCTGTGAAGAGAGTCAGTTTGACTTCTTTGCCGATTTGATATCTTTTTTCCCTTTTTGTTGTGTGATTGCTGTTGCAAGGACTTCTAGTACTATATTGAATAATAATGGCGAGAGTGGGCATCCTTGTCGTGTTCCTGATGTTAAGGGAAAGGCTTTCTGCTTTTCCTCATTGAGAATGATATTTCTGTGGGCTTTTCATAGATGGTTCTTATGAAATTGAGGAATGTACCCTCTATCCCTACACTCCGAAGTATTTTAATCAAGAAAGGATGTAGTATTATGTTAAATGCTTTTTCTGCATCAATCGAGAGGATCATATGCTTCTTTTTTTAAATGATTTTTTATTATATTATTTTAGTCACCATACTGTACATCCCTGGCTTCCGATGAAAAGCTCAATGATTCATTAGTTGTGTATAACACCCAGTGCACCATGCAATATGTGCCCTCCTTACTACCCATCACCAGACCAGATCATATGCTTCTTGACTCTTTTCTTGTTGATATGATCTATCACACTGATCGATTTGGGAATGTTGAACCAACCGTGCATCCCAGATGAATCCCACCTGGTTGTGATGGGTAATCCTTTTAATGTACTGTTGGATCCTATTAACTAGGATCTTGTTGAGAATTTTGGCGTCTATATTCATCAGTGATATCGGTCTGTAATTGTCCTTTTTGATGTGGTCTTTGCCTGGTTTGGGGATTAAGTTAAAACGGGCCTTATAAAATGAGTTTGGTAGTTTTCCTTTTGTTTCTATATTTTGAAACAGCTTCAGGAAAATAGGTATTATTTCTTCTTTGAATGTTTGGTACAATTCCCTGGGGAATCCTTCAGGCCCTGGACTGTTGTTTTTTGGAAGTTTTTGATTGCTGCTTCAATCTCTTCATAATTAATCAGTCTGTTTAAATAATCAATTTCTTCCTGTTTCGGTCTTGGTAATTTATAGGTTTCCAGGAAGGCATCCATTTCTTCCAGGTTGTTCATTGGAATAAGGCTGTTGATAAAACTTTCTAATGATCCTTCCTATTTCATTGGTGATTTTCGTGACCTCTCACCTTTCATTCATAATTTTATTAATTCAGGTCCTTTCTCTATTCTTTTGAATAAGTCTTGACAGTGTCTTATCAATCTTATTTATTCTTTCAAAGAACCAGCTTCTAGTTCTGTTGATCTGTTCTACTGTGCCTCTGGTTTCTAATTCATTGATCTCTGCTCTAATCTTGATTAACTGCTTTCTCGTGCATGGATTAGGCCTGTTCCTCTGTTGCTGTCCCAGCTTCTTCACGTGAGAATATAAAAACTGCATTTTAGATTTTTCTATTCTTTTGAGTGAGGCTGGATGGCTATATATTTTCCCCTTAAGACTGCCTTTGTAGTGTCCCATAGGTTTTCGACCATTGTGTTTTCATTATCCTCGGTTTCCATAAATCGTTTAAATTGATTTTTAATTCCCAGGTTTAACCAATCATTCTTGAGCAGGATGGTTCTTAGTTTCCAAGTGTTTGGGTTTCTTCCAATGTTTTGCTTGTAATTGAGCTCCAGTTTCAAAGCACTGTGGTCTGAGAATATGCAAGGAATAAGCTCAGTCTTTTGGTATCATTTGAGCCCTGTTTTGTGACCCAGTATATGGTCTAATCTGGATAAAGTTCCATGTGCATTCGAAAAGCATGAGTATTCTGTCCTTCTGGGGTGTAGTGTTTTGTATATATTTATGAGGTCCAAATGGTCCAGTATATCACTGAAAGCTCTTGTTTTTTTGTTGATTTTCTGCTTAGGAGATCTGTCTATTGCGTATCATGGAGTGTGGAGGTTCCCTATTATTAATGTATTATTATCTATATGTCTCTTTATTCTGGTTAAGAGTTGGTTTGTGTATCTTGCTGCTCCCCTGTTGGAGGCATAGATATTTATAATTGTCATATCCACTTGTTGGATATATTCTTAAGAGTAATATAGTGTCCTTCTGTTTCTCTAACTACAGTCTCTAGATTAATATCTAAGCTGTCTGATATGATATTTGCTACTGCAGCTTTCTTTTTAGTACCATTTGCATGAAAAATTGTTTTCCATCCCATCACTTTCAGTCTGGATGTATCTTTAAGTTCAAGATGAGTCTCCTGTAGACTACAAATAGATGGGTCATGTCTTTTTATCCAATCTGCAGCCCTATGGTGTTTAATGAGAACATTTAGGCCATTCACATTATGAGTTATTATTGAGAGATATGATTTTAATGATGTCATGTTGCCTGTGAGGTCTTTGTTTCTATAGATTGTAAATTTCTATTCTGTATCACTCTTGGGGCGTTTCTTCTTTTATGGAACCACTCTTAATATTTCCAGTAGGAATGGTTTGGTGGTTAAGAATTCCTTCAGTTTCTTCCAATCCTGTAGGGTCCTTATCTCTCCATCAATTCTGAATGACAGCCTTGCTGGATAAAGGATCCTTTCTGAACGTTATTTTTGGATAGAGCTTAAAAGATAGCCCGCCAGAAGAACAGGCCTAATCCACACAGGAAAAAGATGTTAATCAAGATTAGAGCAGAGATCAATGATTTAGAAATCATGATCACAGTAGAGCAGATCAACAGAGCTAGAAGCTGGTCTTTGGAAGAATAAATAAAATATATAAGCACTGGTAAGAGTTATCCAAAAGAATAGAGAAAGGACCCAAATTAATAAAATTATGAATGAAAAGGGAAAAGTCACAAACAACACCAATGAAATAAGGAGGATTATTAGAAGTTTTTATCAACAGCTTTAGGCCAAGTAATTAATCAACCTGGGAGATATGGATGCCTTCCTGGAAACCTATAAACTACCAAGACTGAAGCAGGAAGAAATTGATTTTTTAAACAGACTAATTAATTATGAAGAGATTGAAACAGTCATTAAAAACCCTCCAAAAAACAAAACTCCAGGGCCTGATGGATTCCCTGGGGAATTCTACCAAACATTCAAAGAAGAAATAATACCTATTGGTAAAGATGTTTCAAATATAGAAACAGCAAGAAAACTACCAAACTCATTCTATGAGGCCAATATTACCTTGATCCTGAAACCAGGCAAAGACCCCATCTAAAAGGAGAATTACAGACCGATGTTTCTGATGAATATGGACACCAAAATTCTCAAGAAGATCCTAACTAATAGGATCCAGCAGTACATTAAAAGGATTATCCGTCATGACCAAGTGGGATTCATCCCTGGGATGCAAGCAGGTTCAATATTCACAAATCTATCCGAGTGATAGATTATATCAACAAGAAAAATGCCAAGAACCATATGATCCTCTCAATAAATGCAGAAAAAGCATTTGACAAAATACAGCCTCCTTTCCTGATTAAAACCCTTCAGAGTGTAGGGATAGAGGGTACATTCCTCAATCTCATAAAAACCAATTATGAAAAGCCTACAGCAAATATTATTCTCAATGGAGAAAAGCTGGAAGCCTTTCCCTTAAGATCAGGAACACGACAAGGATGCCCACTCTTGCCACTATTATTCAACATAGTACTAGAAGTCCTTGAAACAGCAATCAGACAACAAAAAGGGAAAAATGATATAAAATCAGCAAAGAAGAAGTCAAACTGTCTCTCTTTGCAGATGACATGATACTCCATATCGAAAACCCAAAAGAATCCACCCCCAAACTTTTAGAAGTTATAGAGCAATTCAGTAATGTGGCGGGATACAAAATCAATGCTCAGAAATCAGTTGCATTTCTATACACGAACAATGAGACTGAAGAAAGAGATTTTAGGGTAATCCATTCCATTTACAAGAGCACCAAAAATCATATGTTGTCTCGGAATTCACTTAACCAGAGATGTAAAGGATCTATATTCTAGAAAATACAAACCACTCTTGAAAGACATTGAAGAAGACACAAAAAGATGGAAAATTATTCCATGCTCATGGATCGGAAGAATTAACATAGTTAAAATATCCATGCTTACCAGAGCAATCTACACTTTAAATGCTATCCCAATCAAAATACCAATGACATTTTTCAAAGATGTGGAATAAATGGCCCTTAAATTTGTGTGGAACCAGAAAAGGCCCTGAATTGCCAGGGAATTGTTGAAAAGGAAAAACAAAGCTGGGGACATCACAATGCTGGATTTCAAGTTGTAGTACAAAGCTGTGATCACAAAGACAGCATAGTACTGGCACAAAAATAGACAAATACACCAATGGAACAGAATAGAGAACCCAGAAATGGACCCTCGCCTCGTTGGGCAACTAATCTTTGATAAAGCTGGAAAAAACATCTACTTGAAAAAAGACAGTCTCTTCAATAAATGGTGCTGGGAAAATTGGTCAGCTATATGCAAAAGAATGACCACTCTCTCACACCATACACAGTTATAAAATCTAAATGGAATAAAGACCTCGATGTGAGACAGGAATCCATCAGAATCCTAGAGGAGAGCACAGGCAGCAACCTCTATGACATTGGCCACAGGAACCTTTTTCATGACACATCTCCAAAGGGAATAGAAATAAAAGATAAAATGAACTTGTGGGACTTCATCAAGATCAAAAGCTTCTGCACAAAGAAGGAAACAGTCAAAAAAATGAAGTGGCATCCCACTGAATGGGAGAAGATATTTGCAAATGGCACTACAGGTAAAAGACTGGTATTCAAGATCTACAAAGAACTTCTCAAACTCAATACACAAGAAACAAATAAATCATAAAATGTGCAGAAGATATGAACAGACACTTTGCCAATGAAGACATACAAATGGCTAACAGACACGTAAAAAAAAGTTCAAAATCATTAGCCATCAGGGAAATTCAAATCAAAACCACATTAAGATACCACGGTACGTCAGTTAGAATGGCAAAAATTGATAAGGGAAAAACTACAATTGTTGGAGAGGATGTGGAGAAAGGGGATCCGTTCTACATTTTTGGGGGGAATGCAAGTTGATATAGCCACTCTGGAAAACAGTGTGGTGGTCCCTTAAAAGGTCAAAAATTGAGCTACCCTATGATCCAGCCATTGCACTGCTGGGTATTTACCCCAAATATACAGATTTAGTGAAGAGAAGGGCCATATGCACTCCAGTGTTCATAGCAGCATTGTCCATAATAGCTAATTCGTGGAAGGAGCAAAGATGCCCTTCAATAGATGACTGAATTAAGATGTGTTCCATTTATACAATGGAATATTACTCAGCTATCAAAAAGAACAATTTCTCAACATTTGCTGCAACATGGACGGCAGTGGAGGAGATAATGCTAAGTGAAATATGTGAAGCAGAGAAAGACAACTATCATATGGTTTCACTCATTTATGGAACATATGAAGTAGGAAGATCGGTAGATGAAGAATGAGATAAAGAAAGGGGTGTAATCAGAAGGGGGAATGAAGCATGAGAGACTATGGACTGTGGGAAACAAACTGAGGGTTTCAGAGGGGAGAAGGATGTGGGAATGGGATAGGTTGGTGATGGGTAGTAAGGAGGGCACGCATTGCATGGTGCACTGGGTGTTATACTCAACTAATGAATCATGTTACTCTACATAAAAAACCTGGGATGTACTGTATGTTGACTATCATAATATAATAAAAAATATTAGTATAAAAAATACGCTGCCAACCCTTCCTCTCTTGCCAGGTCTTTGTAGTCAAGTCTGATGTTATACTGATATTTTTACCTCTGTGCATGAGAAATCTCTTCTTCCTGGCCGCTTTCAATACTGTATCCTTAGAACTAATATTTGCGAATTGCACTGTAACGTGAAGAGTTGTCATTTTCCCATGGTTGACCTTGGGAGGGGTCCTCTCTGCCTCTTGGTCACGAATGCTTATTTCCTTTGCCAGATTTGGGATGTTCTCAGCTACAATTTGTTCAAATATCTCTTCTAGACCTCTTTCTTTCTCCACCCCTTCGGGGATGCCGATGATTCTGACATTGGAAGATTTCATTGAGTCAGTAATCTCCTGTAATCTACATTCTTCAGATTAGATTTTTTTGAGCCAAGTTTCTGTTTAAGTTTCTCTTCTACCATCCCATCCTCCAGTTCACTAATTCATTCTTCTGCCTCATTTACCCTGGCCGTCAGAGCATCTAGCGTTGACTGCATTTGATTCATATCATTTTAAATTTCTCCCAGATTCACTCTCATTTCCACCCTTAGAAATTCTATATTCTCGTTTATATTTTCATTAATATTTTTTGAAGTCTGCACATTATCTTGACCATTTTTACTTTGAACTCCATTTCTGATAATTTGCTTGTATCCATATCTGTCAGTTCTGTGGCAGACGCCATAGACTCATTATCTTTTCTTTGCTGTGGGGAATTTCTCATTCTTGTCATTCTGATGAGGACAGGTTTTGGGGCTGCCCAGAGCCCAAATGATTGACAAGGACCCAGGCAGTGTGCTCTTGTTTTATAGGGACCTTAGGGATGTGGGCTTCTTGATTTTTCAGCCTGCCTTCTGGGGGAGGGGCCCACCATGCTAATAGGCAACCCTGTATGGGTAGAGTCTCCCTGTCCCCTGAAGGGGAGATGGGGATTGGCAGAATGTGAGCTCGTATTTCCATGCTTTTGTTCTCTGGCAGCTTTCCCTGGCAGTTTTCTCTGACTCTTCTGAGAATCAGAGCATCAGTGGCCGTATCCTTGCCTCTATCTCAAAACAGAGAGATTGAGTCCACTCTCCACTGAGCTCTTCTGGTGTCTTTAACTCTGTTTCTGTTGGTGCTGCTAAAAACCTCCCAGCCCTCACTTCCAGGGAAGGCATGTGTCTGTACTTTGTGTTTCTAACACCACCAGCCACCCTTTCACGAGTTCCCAAGCCCCCTGTTTCAGGGAGGTTCGCACGCACTCCGGAGCGCAGGTTTTCAGTCTGGTTGCACGCACTCCTGAGCTTCCGGTGTCAGTCCAGTTCCAGTGAGTGCACCAGAGCACCGGTTTTCAGTTTGGACGCACATGTGTTCCCAGGCTCATGGTCTCAGTTTGCTCTCTCACGTGTCCCCGTCCGCGAGTCTGGATGCTCCCCAGTGCAGGTGGCTAATGCTTCCCAGCACCCAAGCACGGAGGCTCCATCCCCCTTCCATTTCTCTTCCGATATGTGTGCACGGATTCACGGCTCCCCGCTTCATACCTCAATACTTAGCACTGGAGATATTCATTTGTAGAGATCCAGATGTATCTTCCTGCACCTCAGGCTGATTCCATTGGTTTTACTGATGGTCTGGTACTTATCCAGGTTGGCTCAGGGGACCAGCTAAAAAATGGGACCCCTACTCCTCTGCCATCTTAACTCCTCCCCCAGTTTAACTTCTTTGTCAGCAATTTAGATGCCCTTTATTTCTTTTTCTTGTCTGATTGCTTTGTGTAGGACTTCCAGTACTATGCTGAGTAAAATTGATGTAAGCAGATATCCTTGTCTTGTTTTTCTTTTTTTTATTTGTATAGCTTTATTTTTATATTTGCTTTGTTGCAGTGGTCTGGAACGGAACACACAATGTCTCTGAGGTATGCCTTTATTGCTTATCAGTAATTACTCCATTTCATTTTTTCAGATTGTTAGTGATTTTTTTCTTATTTTTCAAATTCTCATTTTAATTCTAGTTAATTAACATACAATGCAATATTGGTTTCAGCAGTTGATTTCAGTGGCTCATCACTTACATACAACACTCAATGCTCCTCATAACAAGTGCCCTTCTTAATGCCCATGACCCATCCAGCCCATCCCCCACCCACCTCCCTCCATCAACCCTTTGTTTGTTCTTTATTGTTAAGACTCTCTTATGATTTGTTTCCCTCTCTCTATTTTTCCCCCTGCCATATGTTCATTTGTTTTTTTTTCTTAAATTCCACAGATGAGTGAAATTATATGATATTTTTCTGTCTCTGACTGACTTTTTAGCATAATACACTCTAGCTCCATCCATGTCATTACAGATGGCAAAACTTTATTCTGTTTGTTGACTGAGTAATATTTCATCATATTATGGAATTGTTGATACCATATTTTCTTATCCATTGATAAGTTGATGGATGTTTGGACTCTTTCCATCATTTGTCTATTGTTGATAATGCTGCTATAAACATCAGGGTGCTGGGAGGACTTAAGATGTTGGAAGATTAGAGGGACCCTAATTGTGTCTCTTCCCTCGAATACAGCTAGATAGTTATCAAATCATTCTGAACACTGGAGAAATAAATTGCTGGTCTGAGAGAACAAAAACTGAAAGTCCACAAGTAAAAAAGTGACCAATTTTTGGAAGGTAGGAGGTGCAGAGACTTGAATTTGGGGAAAATATACCTGTACATATGGCAGCAGAATGGAGACTGCTTAGAGAGGATACTGTAAAGTATTATAAGCAGGAGAGAAGAAAATGGGAACTTTCAGATGTCTGCTACAGTGGGGGATGTGCCTAACTTAAAGGTGCTCAGGAGGTGAAGCAGAGGTAAATCCCAGGAGTGACACTGATCTGAGGATTCCTTGGGTCTCAAGAAGAAGGAGTGGCACCTAAGTGACATAGGAGCATGGAAGCCAGCTGAGAACAGTGAATCTATGTAGTGGCTTTCTGCTCTGTATTGGTATAAATGGCAAACTGCTTCACAGGTTTGTGACCTCTTCCCTGGGACAAGTGTAGCAAACAGCAAAAGTGGGCGAGACCCTCCCTGGGAGGAACAGCATGAGTCTGTGACAGGAAGTCCCTAAAATTGGGAATTTTAAAACTCAGTCACAAGCCTGAGATAAAAAAGGGTAGACACAGGTAGGGTGAACAGAGGGTTCAAACAGAAACCAGGGAGACAAGAGTGATTGATTATTCTTCTGTGAAGGCTCACTGAAGAGTGGGGGGTGTGAACTTTTGACCCAAGGGCTAAAGAGCATGCCATTGCCATATTCATCCCATCCAGCAGTGCTAATAGTCTTCAGCATGCAAAAAAGCACCACCTAGTGCAGTCCAGAGAGGCTTAACCAAAGCCCTACTTTACTGCACTCTGGAGGCATATTTCCACTATGGCAAGTACACCTGAGAATCACTGAAATAGAACCTTACCCCAAAGATACAGACGTAGTGAAGAGAAGGGCCATATGTACCCCAATGTTCATAGCAACATTGTCCACAATAGCTAAATTGTGGAAGGAGCTGAGATGCCCTTCAACAGATGACTGGATTAAGAAGATGTGGTCAATATATACAATGGAATATTACTCAGCCATCAAAAAGAACGATTTCACAACATTTGCAGCGGCATGGATGGGACTGGAGGAGATAATGCTAAGTGAAAGAAGTCAAGCAGAGAAAGACAATTATATGGTTTCACTCATTTACAGACAGAAGAAATAGGAAGATCGGTAGGAGAAGGAAGGGAAGAATGAAGGGGGGGTAAACAGAAGGGGGAATGAAGCATGAGAGACTAGGGACTCTGGGAAACAAACTGAGGGCTTCAGAGGGGAGGGGGTGGGGGATTGGGATACACCGGTGATGGGTATTAAGGAGGGCACATATTTCATGGAGCACTGGGTGTTATACACAAGTAACGAATCATGTAACATTACATCAAAAACTAGGAATGTATTGTGTGGTGACTAACATAACATAATAAAAAATTATTATAAAAAAAACAAAAGAACCCTCCCCCAGAAGACCTGAACATCAACTCACTCAAATTTTACTGATCAAAGAGGACTTCAAAGCTTCAGATCTAGAGGAAAATAGTATTTAACATCCTTTGTACTTTTATTCTTTATTTTTGTTATTATTTTTCATTTAAAAATTTTTTCAATTCTTTTATAGTATTATTTCTTAATTTGTGTATATGTATTTATACACTTTATACATATACATATTGTACATATTATTTTATTGTATATTTTTATTTCATTATATTTTATTTTATTTTTTTCTTTCTTATTTTTAGATCTAGATTATTTTAACATGCAGTTGATAACACACCCAGGATCTAGTTTTTGTTGTTGTTATTGCTGTTGATTTTTTTTTTTCATTTTCTTTCTTCTTTTCTTTTCTGGACAAAATCATGAGCTGGAGAAATTCTCCCCTGAAGAAAGGACAGGTGGTAGTTCTCACAGCCAGGGATTTAATCAATACAGACACAAGTAGGATGTCTGAATGAGAATTTAAAACAAAAATTATAGGGATACTAGCCGAGCTTGATAAACCATAGAAGACACTACAGAATCCCTTACTGCAGAGATAAAAGAACTAAAATCTAGCCAGGCCAAAATTAAAAATGCTATAACTGAGATGCAGTCATAGTGGAGGCCATAAAAATGCGGATGGATGAATCAGAGGAATGAATTGGTGAAAAAGAAGATAAAATTAAGGAAAATAATGAAGTTGGAAAGAAGAAGGAAGGAAAGGTAATAGACCACGAATGTAGACTTAGGGAACTCAGTGACTTATTAAAACAGAAGAACATTCATATCATAGCAGTCCCAGAAGATGAAGAGAGAGAAGAAGAGGCAGAAGGTTTATTCAAATAAATTATAGCTGAAAACTTCCCTAATCTGAGGAAGGAAGACATCAAAATCCAAAGAGGACAAAGAACCCCCACTAAATTCAACAAAAGCTGACCACTGCCAAGGTATATCATAGTCAAATTCACAAAATACACAGACAAGGAGAGAATCCTGAAAGCAGCAAGGGAAAAAAGTCCTTAAACTACAAAGGAAGCCAGATCACGTTCTCAGGATATCTGTCCACAGAACCTTGGCAGGTCAGAAAGAAATGGCAGGAAATATTCAACATGCTGAAAAGGGAAAATATGCAGCCACAAGGTTATTATCCAGCAAGGCTGTCATTCAGCATAGAAGGAGTGATAAAGAGTTTCCAAGGCAAATAAAAACTGAAGGAATTTTTGACCACTAAATGAGACTTGGAAGAAATTTTAAGGGGTACTCTTTAAGTGGAGAAAAAAAAGCAACAAAGACTAGAAAGGACCAGAGAACATTATGAGACACCACACTGTACAGGTAACACAATGATACTAAATTCGTATCTTTCAATGTTCACTCTGAAGGTAAATGGATTAAATACTCCAATCAAAAGACAAAGGGTATCAGAACGTTTTAGAAAACAAGATCCATCTATATGCTGCCTACAAGAGGCTTATTTTAAACTGGAAGACGTTCACAAATTAAAAGTAAGGGGATGGACAACCATCTATGATGCTAATGGACATCAAAAGAAAACCAGATTAGCCATACTTACATCAGACAAACTAGATTTTAAAACAAAGACTATAAAAAGAGATGGAGATGAGCATTATATAAAAATTAAGAGGTCTATACATAAAGAAGATCTAATAATTGTAAATGTTTATACCCCAACTTGGGAGGACCCAAATATATAAATTAATTAAAAATAAGCATAAAGAAACTCATTCATAATAATACAATAGTGGTAGGGGACCTTTGCACCCACCTTATAGTAGTAGACAGATCATCTAAGCAGAAAATCAAAAGGGAAACAATGGCTTTGACTGACACACTGGACTAGATGTTCTTAAGAGATATATTCAAAGCATTTCATCCTAAACCTGTAGAATACACACTCTTTTTGAGTGCACATGGAAAATTCTCTAGAGTAGGTCACATACTGGGCCACAAATCAGGCCTCAATGAGTACAAAAAGATTGAGATCACACAATTCATATTTTCAGGCCACAACACTATAAAGTTGAACTCAACCATAGGAAAAAAATTGGAGGGGCACCTGGGTGGCTCAGTCATTAAGCCTCTGCCTTCAGCTCAGGGCTTGATCCCAGCGTTCTGGAATCGAGCCCCACATCAGGCTCCTCCACTGGAAGCCTGCTTCTTCCTCTCCCACTCCCCCTGCTTGTGTTCCCTCTCTCGCTGGCTCTCTCTCTCTGTCAAATAAATAAATAAAATCTTTTTAAAAAATGTTTAAATTAGAAATACCCTTCAATTCAGCAATTGTAGTACTAGGTATTTATCCAAAGGATACAAAAATACAAATTCAAAGGGATACATGCACTCCCTTTACGTTTATAGCAGCACTGTCAACAATAGCTGAACTATGGAAAGAGCCCAATTGTCCATTTTTCTGATGAATGGATAAAGAAGATCTGGTATATATATGCGATGGAATATCATTCAGCCATCAAAAAGAATGAAATGTTGCCATTTGAAAGGACATGGATGGAGCTAAAGTGTATTATGCTAAGTGAAATAAGTCAGTTAGGAAAGACAAATACCATATGATCTCATTCATATGTGGAATTTAAGAAAAAATACAGATGAACTTGAGGGAAGGGGGGAAAAAAGGAAGAGGGAAACAAGCTGTGACTCTTAACAATGGAGAACAAATTGAAGATTGGTGGAGAAAGGTGGGTGGGGCATGAGTTAGATGGGTGATGGGCATTAAAGAAGGCACTTGTTGTGATGAGCCCTGGGTGTTGCATGTAAGTGATGAATCTCTGAATTGTACTCTAGAAACTAATACTGCGCTGTATGTTAACTAACAAAATTTAAATTAAAAAATTAAAAAAAAAACATTGGGGTGCACATATCTGTTCAAAAAGTACTTTTGTATCCTTTGGGTAAATATCTATCAGTGCAATTGCTGGATCACAGGGTAGTTCTACGTGCAAATTTTTGAGGAACCTCCATAATGCTTTCCAGAGTGACTGCATCAGTTTGCATTCCATCCAACAGTGCAAGAGGGTTCCCTTTCCTCAGCCTCCTTGCCAATAGCTGTTTCTTTTTTTTTCTTTGTATTGTTAATTTTAGTCATTCTGACATGTGTGAGTTGGTATGTCATTTTGGGTTTGATTTGTATTTCCCTGTTGGTGAGTGATGTTGAGCATTTTTGCACGTGTCTGTTAGCCCTCTGGGTGTCTTCTTTGGAAAAATGTCTATTTATGTCTTCTGTCCTTTTCTTAACTGTATGATATGGTTTTGGGGCATTGAATTTGATAAGTTCCTTCAGGATTTTGGATACTAACCCTTTATGAGCTATGTTATTTGCAAATATCTTCTCCCACACAATATGTTGCCTTATAGTTTTCTTCATTGTTTCCTTCACTCTGCAGAAGCATTTTATATTGATAAAGTCCCAATAGTTCTTTTTTGTTTGTTTGTTTCCCCTTGCTTCCAGAGATGTGTCTAGTATGGAATTGCCCCAACCAAGTTCAAAGGGGTTTCTGCCTGAGTTCTCTTCTAGGATTTTGATGGATTCTTGTTACATATTTGGGTATTTAAACCCCTTTGAGTTTAATTTTGTGTATGATGAAAGTCATCCAATTTCTTTCTTCTGTATGTGGCTGTCCAGTTTTCCCAATACCATTTGTTGAAGAACTGTCTTTTGTCCATTAGATATTCCTTCCTGCTTTGTCAAACATTAGTTGACCATATAGTTGTGGGTCCATTTCTGGGGTTTGTATTCTGTTCCATTGATCTATGCGTTTGTTTTTGTGCCAGTACCATTCTGTCTTGATGACTACAAATTTGTCATAATAGCTTGAAGTCTGGAATCATGATGCCTCCAATTTTGTTTTTCTTTTTCAGATTTTCATTGGCTATTCAAGGTCTTTTGTGATTCCATACAAATTTTAGGATTGTTTGTTCTAGCTCTGTGAAAAATCCTGGCGGTATTTTGATACGGATTGCATTAAAAGTTTAGGTTACTTTGGGTAGTATAAACATCTTAATAATGATTGTCCTTCCAACCCATGAACATGGAATGCTTTTTCATTTCTTTGTGTCCTCTTCAATTTCTTTCAAAAGTGTTCTATAGTTTGTTTGTTTTTTTTTTTTACCTCTTTTACCTCTTTACTTAAGTTTATTCCTAGGTATCTTATTGTTTTTGGTGCAATTGCAAATGGGATTGATTCCTTGATTTCTCTTTCTGCTGCTTCATTATTGGTGCATATAAATGCAACATATTTCTGCATGTTAACTGTATATCCTGCAATATTGCTGCATTCATGTATAAATTCCAGCAAATGTTTGGGGAGTCTTTTGGATTTTCTACATAGAGTATCATGTAGTCTGCAGTAGTGAAAATTTGATTTCTTCCTTGCTGACTTGAATGATTTTTATTTATTTTTGTTATCTGATTGCTGAGGCTAAGGATTACATAGCATTAAAGAACATATTAAAGAACAATGGTGAGAGTGGACATCCCTGTCTTGTTCCTGACCATAGAGAAAAAGCTCTCAGTTTTTCCCCATTGAGGATGATATTAGCTGTAGGTCTTTTGTACATGGCCTTTATGTTGAGGCATGTTCTATCTACACCTACTTTGTTGAGGGTTTTTTTTTTTTTATCAAGAATGGATGCTGTAGGCGCACCTGGGTGGCTCAGTCCATTAAGCGTCTGCCTTTGGTTTGGGTCATGATCTTAGGGTCCTGAGGTCGAGCCCCATGCCCAGCTCCCTGCTCAGTGGGGAGCCTGCTTCTCCCTCTCCCTGTGCCTGCCACTCTTCCTGCTTGCACTCTTTTTCTCTCTCTCTCAATCTCTCTCTGTCAAATAGATGAATTGAATCTTTTAAAAAAATGAATGGACGCTATATATTTTGAAATGCTTTTTCTGCGTCTGTTGACAGGATTATGATTCTTATCCTTTTTTTTAAAACTAATCTAGTGTATCACATTGAGTTAATTGCAAATATTGAACCACCTTTGCAGCCCAGGAATAAATCCCACCTCATTGTGATGAATAATTCTTTTAATGTACTGTTGGATGTGACTTGCTCGTATCTTGAGAATTTTTGGCATCTATGTTCATCAGTGATATTGCCTTATAATTCTTTTTTATAGTGAGGTCTTTATCTGGTTTTGGAATCACAGTAATGCTTGCTCTGTAGAAAGAGGTTGGAAATTTTCCTTTCATTTCTATTTTTTTGGGAATGATTTTATAAGAATAGGTATTAACTCCTCTTTAAATGTCTGATACAATTCCCCTGGAAGCTATCTAGTCCAGGACTTTCGTTTGTTGGGAGATTTTTAGTTACTGATTCAATTTCTCTGCTGGATATGGGCCTGCTCAAATTTTGTGTTTCTTCCAATTTCAGCTTTGGTAGTTTGTATGATTCTACGAATTTGTCCATTTCTTCCAGAATGCCCAGTTTGTTAGCATATAATTTTTCATAATATTCTCTTTTAATTGTTTATATTTCTGTGGCGTTAATCATGATCTCTCCTCTTTCATTGTTCTTTCTCCTCTTTTGGATAAGCTTGGCTAGGGGTTTATCAATTTTGTTAATTATTTCAAGGAACCAGTTCTTAGTTATTTTGATCTGTTCTGTTATTTTTGTTTGTTTGTGTCTATATTGTTTATTTCTGCTCAATTCTTTATTATTAAATTTTTTTCTGCTAGATTTAGCCTTTACTTTCTGATCCTTTCTAGCTCCTTCATGTCAATATTGCAATATACTTTCATCTTAGGATTTGCCTTTGCTGTATCCAAATGTTTTGGGCTGTCGTGTTTTCTTTTTCATTTGCTTCCATGTACTTTTTAATTTCTTATTTAATTTCCTGGTTAACCTATTCAGTCTTTAGTAGGCTGTTCTTTAACCTCCACGTATTTGTGGTCTTTCTTCATTTTTCTCGTGCTTGACTTCAAGTTTCATATCATTGTGGCCTGAAAATATGCATATGATCTCAATGTTTTTGTACTTGTTGAGGGCTGCTTTACTACCCAGGATAAGATCCATTTGAGAATGTTCTCTGTGCACTTGAAAAGAATGTGTATTCTGCTGCTTTATCATAAAATGTTCTGAATATACCTGTTAATATACCTGTTATCTGGTCTAGTTTGTCAGTGAAAGCCATTGTTTCCTTGTTGATTTTCTGCTTAGAAGATCTGTCCATTGCTTTGAGTGGGGTGTTAAAGTCCCCTATTATTATTATATTATTGTCAATGAGTTCCTTTATGTTTGCAATTAATTGCTATGAATTGATTTGTATATTTGGTTATCTCATTGTAGGGGCATAAGTATTTACTACTATTATGTCTTCTTAATGAATAGAACCCTTAATTATGATATCATGTCATTGTACATCTCATGTTACAGTCTTTGTTTTAAAATCTAGTTTGGTATAAGTTTGGTACTCTGGCTTTCTTTTGACATCCATTAGCATAGTAGGTGGTTCTCTGCCTCCTTACTTTTAATCTGCAAGTGTCCTTAAGTGTATAATGAGTCTCTTGTGGGGAGAATATAGGAGGAGCTTTTTTAAAGAAATCTATTATGATACCCCATGTCTTTTGATTGGAACTTTTAGTCCATTTACATTCAGAGTGATTATAGATTTACATGAATTTAGTGTCATTTTGTTACCTGTAATGTTGGTGCTTCTTGTGTTGTTCTCTGCTCCTTTCTAGTGTATGTTGCTTTTGGTCATTGTCCCCAATCAAAGTATACCCTGTAATATTGCATGCGGGGCTGATTTACTGGTAATGAACTCCTTTAGTTTTTTGTTTGACTGGGAAATTCTTTATCTCTCCTTCTATTCTCAATTACAGACCTGTTGCATAAAATACTGTTGGCTGCAGAAATTTCCCATTCAGTATATTGAATATATTCTGCCCCTGTCTCGGCTGTTGCCACATTACTGTGGGCAGATCTAGTGTGTACCTGATCTGCCTTCCCTTGTAGGTTAACGACATTTTTCTCTTGCTGCTTTCAGGGCCTTTCCTTGCCTGTTTATTTTGTGAATTTTACTATGACACGATGGTGATGGCCACCTTTTGATGAATGTAATGGGAGCTCTCTGTACTTCTTGGATTCAGTGCCTGTTTCCTTAACCAGATTATGGAAGTTTTCAGCTTTATTATGCTCAAAACTAAAAGGCAGCCCACGGAATGGGAGAAGATATTTGCAAATGACACTATAGAAAAAAGATTAGTATCCAAGATCTACAAGGAACTTCTCAAACTCAATACAGGAGAAACAAATAAACAAAACATAAAATGGGCAGAAGATATGAACAGACACTATTCCAATGAAGACATACAAATGGCTAACAGACACATGAAAAAATGTTCAAAATCATTAGCCATCAGGGAAATTCAAATCAAAACCACACTAAGATACCACCTTACGCCAGTTAGAATGGCAAAGATAGACAAGGCAAGAAACAACAATTGTTGGAGAGGATGTGGAGAAAGGGGATCCCTGCTACATTGTTGGTGGGAATGCAAGTTGGTACAGCCACTATGGAAAACAGTGTGGAGGTCCCTTAAAAAGTTAAAAATTGAACTACCCTATTTCCCAGCCATTGCACTACTGGGTGTTTACCCCAAAGATACAGACGTAGTAAAGAGAAGGGCCATATGCACCCCAATGTTCATAGCTGCATTGTCCACAATAGCCAAATCATGGAAGGAGCCGAGATGCCCTTCAACAGATGACTGGATTAAGAAGCTGTGGTCCATATATACAATGGAATATTACTCAGCTATCAGAAAGAACGAATTCTCAACATTTGCTGCAACATGGACGGCACTGGAGGAGATAATGCTAAGTGAAATAAGTCAAGCAGAGAAAGACAATTATCATATGATTTCTCTCATCTATGGAACATAAGAA
>NW_023255332.1:23699-44652 GCF_002007445.2 Ailuropoda melanoleuca
TCAGGGGATGTACTGTATGGTGATTAACATAATATAATAAAATAAAATTAATTATTAAAAAAAAAAAAGATCCCAGCTTACACTAGTTAGAATGGCAAAAATTGACAAGGCAAGAAACAAAAATTGCTGGAGAGGATGTGGAGAAAGGGGATCCCTCCTACATTGTTGGTGGGAATGCAGGATAGTACAGACATGCTGGAAAACAGTGTGGAGGTCCCTTAAAAAGTTAAAAATAGAGCTACCCTATGATCCAGCATTTGTACTACTGGGTATTTACCCCAAAGATACAGATGTAGTGAAGAGAAGGGCCATATGCACCCCAATGATCACATCAGCACTGTCCACAATAGCTAAATCATGGAAGGAGCTGACATGATCTTCATCAGATGACTGGATTAAGAAGATGTGGTCTACATATACAATGGAATATTACTCAGCCATCAAAAAGAATGATTTCACAACATTTGCAGCAACCTGGACGGGACTGGAGGAGATAATGCTAAGTGAAATAAGTCAAGCAGAGAAAGACAATTATCATATGGTTTCACTCATTTATGGAACATAAGAAATAAGAAGATCGGTAGGAGAAGGAAGGGAAGAATGAAAGGGGGTAAACAAAAGAGGAATGCACCATGAGAGACTGTGGACACTGGGAAAAAAACTGAGGGCTTTAGAGGGTAGGGGTTCGGGGATTGGTATAGGCCGGTGATGGGAATTAAGGAGGGCAAGTATTGCATGGTGCACTGGGTGTTATACGCAAGTAGTAAAACATGGAACTTTACATCAAAACCTGGGGATGTACTGTATAGTGACTAACATAGCATAATAAAAAATTATTACTAAAAAAAAAAGAAGCCATCAGTTTGACTCCCAGAGTCCATAGACTCTCATGGTTCATTCCCCCTTCTGTTTACACCCCCTTTCTTCTTCTCTTTCTTCTCCTACCGATCTTTCTACATCTTATGTTCCATAAATGACTGAAACTATATGAAAACTGAGGGCTTCAATGGGGAGGACGGTGGGGGAATCAGATGGGCTGCTGATGGGGGGCTTAATAAGAGGGCACATGTTGCGTGGTGCACTGGGTGTTATATGCAAGTAATGAATCATGGAACTTTACATCAAAAACTACGGATGTACTATTTGGTGACTATCAAAATATAATAAAAATTCTTAGAAAAAATAAAAGAAAATGTTCTAAAATTTTAAAAAATATTTGCTGAAATATGCTTTCTATTCCTTTTTCCCTTTCTTCATCTTCTGGGACTCCATTAATACAAATGTTATTAAACGTTAAGGAGTTACTAAGCTTACTAAGTTTATATTCATGATACAATAGCTTTCTTTTTTTAAATATTTTTTTATTATATTATGTTATTCACCATAGAGTACAACCCTGGTTTTTGATGTAAAGTTCCATGATTCATTAGTTGCGTATAACACCCAGTGCATCATGCAATACGTGCCCCACTTACTACCCATCACCACCGTATCCCATTCCACCACCCCCTCCCCTCTGCCGCCCACAGTTTGTTTCTCAGAGTCCATAGTCTCTCATGCTTCGTTCCCCCTTCTGATTACCCTGCTTTCTATATCCCTTTCTTCCCCTACCGATCTTCCTAGGTCTTATGTTCTATAGATGAGAGAAACCATATGATAATTGTCTTTCTCCTCTTGACTTATTTCACTTAACATTATCTCCTCCAGTGCCGTCCATGTTGCAGCAAATGTTGAGAATTTGTTCTTTCTGATAGCTGAGTAATATTCCATTGTATATATGGACCACAGCTTCTTAATCCAGTCATCTGTTGAAGGGCATCTCGGCTCCTTCCATGATTTAGCTATTGTGGACAATGCTGCTATGAACATTGGGGTGCATATGGGCCTTCTCCTCACTACGTCTGTATCTTTGGGGTAAATACCCAGTAGTTCAATGGCTGGGTCATAGGGTAGCTCAATTTTTACCTTTTTAAAAAAATTTTCTTAATTATATCATGTTAGTCACCATACAGTACATCCCTGTTTTCCGATGTAAAGCTCGATGCTTCATTAGTTGCCTATAACACCCAGTGCACAATGCAACATGTGCCCTCATCACTACCCATCACCAGTCCATCCCATTCCCCCTCGCCCCTCCTCTCTGATGCCCTCAGTTTATTTCTCAGAGTCCATAGTCTCTCATGGCTCATTCCCCCTTCTGATTAACCCCCCTTTCTTTATCCCTTTCTTCCCCTACCTATCTTTCTAGTTCTTATGTGCCGTAGATGAGAGAAATCATATGATAAATGTCTCTCTCTGCTTGACTTATTTCACTTAGCATTATCTCCTCCAGTGCCGTCCATGTTGCAGCAAATGTTGAGAATTCGTTCTTTCTGATAGCTGAGTAATATTCCATTGTATATGTGGGCAGGGACTTCTTAATCCAGTCATCTGTTGAAGGGCATCTCGCCTCCTTCCACGATTTAGCTATCGTGGACAGTGCTGATATGAACATTGGGGTGCAAATGGCCCTTCTCTTCACTACGTCTGTATCTTTGGGGTAAACACCCAGTAGTGCAATGGCTGGGTCATAGGGTAGTTCAATTTTTAACTTTTTAAGGGACCTCCACACTGTTTTCCAGAGTGGCTATAGCAACTTAATTCCCACCAACAATGTAGGAGGGATCCCCTTTCTCCACATCCTCTCCAGCAATTGTTGTTTCTTGCCTTGTCAATTTTTGCCATTCAAATTGGCGTAAGTTGGTATCTTAGTGTGGCTTTGATTTGAATTTCCCTGATGGCTAATGATGTTGAACATTTTTTCATGTGTCTCTTAGCCATTTGCATGTCTTCATTGGCAAAGTGTCTGTTCATATCTTCAGCCCATTTTATGATTTGTTTATTTGTTTCTCCTGTATTGAGTTTGAGAAGTTGTTTGTAGATCTTGGTTACCAGTCTTTTATCTGTAGTATCATTTGCAAATATATTCTCCCACTCCGTGGGCTGCCTCTTAGTTTTTTTGACTGTTCCTTGGCTGTGCAGAGGCTTTTTATCTTGATGAAGCCCCACAAGTTCATTTTATCTTTTGTTTCTATTGCCTTTGGAGATGTGTCATGAAAAAGGTTGCTGTGGCTTATGTCGTAGAGGTTTCTGCCTATGCTCTCCTCCAGAATTTTGATTGATTCCTGTCTCACATTGAGGTCTTTCATCCATTTGGAGTTTATCTTTGTGTATGGTATGAGAGAGTGGTCAAGTTTCATTCTTTTGCATGTAGCTGTCCAATTTTCCCAGCACCATTTATTGAAGAGACTGTCTTTTTTCCACTGGATGTTTTTTCTGCTTTATCATAAATTAGTTGCCCAAGGAGCCGAGGGTCCCTTTCTGGGTTCTCTATTCTGTTCCATTGGTCTATGTGTCTGTTTTTGTACCAGTACCATGCTGTCTTCATGATCACAGCTTTGTCGTATAGCTTGAGATCTGGCAATGTGATGCCCCCAGTTTTGTTTATCCTTTTCAACAATTCCTTGGCGATTCGGGGCCTTATCTGGTTCCATACAAATGTAAGGACGATTTGTTCCAGTTCTTTGAAAAATGTCATTGGTATTTTCATCGGGATAGCATTGAAAGTGTAGATTGCTCTGGGTAGTATGGACATTTTAACTATGTTAATTCTTCCAATCCNAATTTTATTATTTTTTAAATGATTTTTTATTATATTATGTTAGTCAAAATACAGTACATCCTTGGTTTCCGATGTAAACCTCGTTGCTTTGTTAGTTGTGTATTATACCCAGTGCACCATGCAACACGTGCCCTCCTCACTGCCCTATACCAGTCCATCCCATTCCCCTACACCCTATCATCTGTAGCCCTCATATTGTTTCTAAGAGTCCATAGTCTCTCATGCTTCATTCCCCCTTCTGATTACCCCCTTTCTTTATCCCTTTCTTCCCCTACCAATCTTCCTACTTCTTATGTTCCATAGATGAGGGAAATCATATGATAATTGTCTTCCTCTGCTTGACATACTTCACTTAGCATTATCTCCTCCAGTGCCGTCCATGTTGCAGCAGATGTTGAGAAATCATATTTTGATAGCTGAGTAATATTCCATTGTATATGTGGGCCACGACTTCTTAATCCAGTCTTCTGTGGAAGGGCATCTCAGCTCCTTCCACGATTTAGCTATTGTGGACAGTGCTGCTATGAACATTGGAGTGCATATGGCCCTTCTCTTCACTACGTCTGTATCTTTGGGGTAAATACCCAGTAGTGCAATGGCTGGATCATAGGGTAACTCAAATTTTAACTTTTTAAGGGACCTCCACACTGTTTTTCAGAGAGGCTGTACCAACTTGCATTCCCAGCAACAATGTAGGAGGGATCCGCTTTCTCCACATCCTCTCCAAATTGTTGTTTCTTGCCTTGTCAATTTTTGCCATTCTAACTGGTGTAAGGTGGCATCTTAGTGTAGTTTTGATTTGAATTTCCCTGATGGAAAATAATTTTGAACATTTTTTCATGTGTCTGTTAGCCATTTGTATGTCATCTTTGGAAATGTGTCTGTTCATATCTTCCGCCCATTTTATGATTTGTTTATTTGTTTCTCGTGTATTGAGTTTTAGAAGTTCTTTGTAGATCTTGGATATCAGTCTATTATCAGTAGCATCATTTGCAAATATATTCTCCCATTCCGTGGGCTGCCTCATAGTTTTTTTGATTGTTTCCTTGGGTGTGTAGAAGCTTTTTATCTTGATGAAGTCCCACAAATTCATTTTCTCTTTTGTTTCTCTTTCCCTTGAAGATGTGTCATGAAAAAGTTGCTTTGGCCAATGTCGTAGAGGTTGCTGCCTATGTTCTCTTCTAGGATTTTGATGGATTCTTGTCTCATATCGAGGTCTTTCATCCACTTGGAGTTTATCTTTGTGTATCGTGAAAGAGAGTGGTCAAGTTTCATTCTTTTACATGTGGCTCTCCAATTTTCCCAGCACCATTTATTGAAGAGACTTTTTTCCACTGGATGTTTTTTCCTGCTCTATCAAAGATTAGTTGTCCAAAGAGCTGAGGGTCAATTTCTGGATTCTCTCTTCTGTTCCAATGGTCCATGGGTCTGCTTTTGTGCCAGTACCATGGTGTCTTTTTGATCACAGCTTTGTAGTACAGCTCGAAATCCGGCATTGTGATGGCCCCAGCTTTGTTTTTCCTTTTCAACAGTTCCTTTGAGATTCGGGTCCTTTTCTCGTTCCATACAAATTTAAGGACTATTTGTTCCAGTTCTTTGAAAAATGTCCTCTGTTGATCTGCATTGTGATGGCCCCAGCTTTGTTTTTCCTTTTCAACAGTTCCTTTGAGATTCGGGTCCTTTTCTCGTTCCATACAAATTTAAGGACTATTTGTTCCAGTTCTTTGAAAAATGTCCTCTGTTGATCTGCATTGTGATGGCCCCAGCTTTGTTTTTCCTTTTCAACAGTTCCTTTGAGATTCGGGTCCTTTTCTCGTTCCATACAAATTTAAGGACTATTTGTTCCAGTTCTTTGAAAAATGTCCTCTGTTGATCTGCATTGTGATGGCCCCAGCTTTGTTTTTCCTTTTCAACAGTTCCTTTGAGATTCGGGTCCTTTTCTCGTTCCATACAAATTTAAGGACTATTTGTTCCAGTTCTTTGAAAAATGTCCTCTGTTGATCTGCATTGTGATGGCCCCAGCTTTGTTTTTCCTTTTCAACAGTTCCTTTGAGATTCGGGTCCTTTTCTCGTTCCATACAAATTTAAGGACTATTTGTTCCAGTTCTTTGAAAAATGTCCTCTGTTGATCTGCTCTACTGTACTCCTGCTTTCTAGTTCATTGATTTCTGCTCTAATCTTGGTCAGCTGCTTCCTTGTGCTTGGATTAGGCCTGTCCCTCTGTTGCTGCTCCAGCTTCTTGAGGTGAGAATATAAAAACTGCATTTTAGATTTTTCTATTCTTTTGAGGGAGGCTTAGATGGCTATTTTAGCTATGTTAATTCTTCCAATCCATGAGCATGGAATATTTTTCCATCTTTTTGTGTCTTCTTCAATGTTTTGTAATTTGTTGCATATAGATCCTTTATGTCTCTGGTTAAGTGAATTCCAAGATAACTTATGATGTTTGGTGCCATTGCAAATGGTATGGATTCCCTAATTTCTCTTTCTTTAGTCTCATTATTCGTGGATAGAAATCCAACTGATTTCTGAGCATTGATTTTTTTATCCCGCCACATTACTGAATTGCTCTATATCTTCTAGGATTTTGGGAGTGGATTCTTTTGGGTTTTCCATATATAGTATCATGTCATCTGCGAAGAGAGATATTGTCACTTCTTCTTTGTCAATTTGGATAACTTTTTCCCTTTTTGTTGTCTGATTCGTGTTGCGAGGACTTCTATACTGTGTTGATAATAATGGCGAGAGTGGGAATTATTGTCGTGTTCCTTATCTTAAGGGAATGGCTTCCAGCTTTTCCCCATTGATTATGATATTTGCTGTAGGCTTTTCATAGATGATTTTTATGAAATTGAGGAATATACCCTTTATCGTTACACTCAGAAGGGTTTTAATCAGGAAAGGATGCTGTATTTTGTCAAATGCTTTTTCTGCATCTATTGAGAGGATCATATGATTTTTGGATTTTTCCTTCTGGATATAATTTATGATACTGATAGATTTGCAAATGTTGTGCCACCCTTGCATCCCAGGGATGAATCACACTTGGTGATGTTGGATAATCCTTTAATGTACTGTTGGATCCTATTAGCTAGGATCTTGTTGAGAATTTTGGCGACCATATTCATCAGGGTTATTGGTCTGTAATTCTCCTTGTGGATGGTATCTTTGCCTGGTTTGGAGATCAAGGTAATATTGGCTTCATAGAATGAGTTTGGTAGCTTTCCTTCTGTTTCTATTTTTTGAAATAGCTTTAGGAGAATAGGTAGTAGTTCTTCTTTGAGTGTTTGTAGAATTTCCCAGGAAAACGGTGCCGCCTGGAGTTTTGTTTTTTGGAAGGTTTTTTTTTTATTACTGTTTCAATCTCTTCATAATTAATTGGCCTGTTTAAAAAATCAATTTCTTCCTGTTTTAGTTTTGGTAGTTTAAAGGTTTCCAGGAAGTCCTCCATCTTTCTGGATTGCTAAATTTATTGGCATGAAGTTGTTGATAAAAGTTTCTAATAATCATTCCAATTTCATTGATGTTGGTTGTGACCTCTCCCTTTTTATTCATAATTTTTTTTAAAGATTTTATTTATTTATTTGACAGAGATAGAGACAGCCAGCGAGAGAGGGAACACAAGCAGGGGGAGTGGGATAGGAAGAAGCAGGCTCAAAGTGGAAAAGCCTGATGTGGGGCTCGATCCCACAATGCCGGGATCATGCCCTAAGGTGAAGGCACGTGCTTAACCTCCGTGCCACCCAGGCGCCCCTATTCATAATTTTTTTTAATTTGGGTCCTTTCTCTATTCTTTTGGATAAGTCTTGCCAGTGGTCTGTCAATTTTATTAATTCTCTCAAAGAACCAGCTTCTAGTTCTGTTGATCTGCTCTACTGTACTCCTGGTTTCTAAATCATTGATTTCTGCTCTAATCCTGGTCAACTGCTTCTTCATGCATGGATTAGTGCTATCCCTCTGTTGCTGTTGAAGCTACTTGAGGTGAGAATATAAAAACTGCATTTTAGATTTTTCTATTCTTTTGAGTGAGGCTTGGATGGCTATGTATTTCCCCCTTAGGACTGCATTTACAGTTTCCCATAGGTTTAGGACTATTGTGTTTTCATTCTCGTTGGTCTCCATACATTGATCAAATTGATATTTGATTTCCTGGTTTTTCAAATCATTCTTAAGCAGGATCGTACTTAGTCTCCAAGTGTTTGAGTTTCTTCCAAATTTTTCCTTGTTTTTGAGTTCCAATTTCAACGTGTTGTGGTCTGAGCATATGCAGGAAATAATTTCAGTCTTTTGGTATCGGTTGAGACCTGTTTTGTGACACATAACATGGTCTATTCTTGAGAATGTTCCATGAGCATGAGAATAGAATGAGTATTCTTTGCTTCTGGCTTATAGTGTTCTATATATGTCTATGAGGTCAAACTCGTCGAGTATGGCATTCAAAGCTCTTGTTTGCTTGTCTTTTTTCTGCTTATATGCTCTGTGTTTTTCTGAGAGTGGATGTTGAGGTCCCCTACTATTATCTTATTTGTATCTATATGTCCTTTATTCTTTTTTTTTAAAGATTTTATGTATTTATTTGACAGAGATAGAGACAGCCAGCGAGAGAGGGAACACAAGCAGGGGGAGTGGGAGAGGAAGAAGCAGGCTCATAGCGGAGGAGCCTGATGTGGGGCTCGATCCCACAATGCTGGGATCACGCCCTGAGCCGAAGGCAGGCGCTCAACCGCTGTGCCACCCAGGCGCCCCTGTATTTCCTTTATTCTTGTTAAGAGTTGGCTTGCATATTTTGCTGCTCCCCTGTTGGAGGCATAGATATTTATAATTGTCATATCCACTTGTTGGATACATCCTTTAAAAATAATATAGTGCCATTCTGTATCTCTACCTATAGTCTCTAGTTTTAAATCCAAGCTGTCTTGTGTGAGAATTGCCACCCCAGCTTTCTCTTGAGGTCCATTAGCGTGAAAGATGGTATTACATCACTTTACTTTCAATCTGGATGTATACTTAGGTTCAAAATGAGTCTCTCATAGACAGCAAATGGTTAGGTCATGTCTCTTTATCCAATATGCAACCCCGTAACACTTTATGGGAGCATTATGCCATTTTCATTGAGACTGATTATTGAGAGATATGAGTTTAATGATGCCATGTCGCCTGTAAAGTCTTTGTTTCTATAGATTGTGACTTTCTGTTCTGTATCACTCTTGGGGCATTTTACTTTTATAGACCCCCCCTTAATATCTCCTGTAGGGCTGGTTTCGTGGTTACAAAATTTGTCAATGTCTGGCGATTCTGGAAGGTCTTTAACTCCCCATCAATTCTGAATGACAGCCTTGCTGGATAAAAGATCCTTGGCTGCATGTTTTTCTCTGAAAGAGCTTTAGAAATGCCCCCCCCAACCCTTTTTCTCATTCCAGGTCTGTGTAGACAGGTCTGACGTAATTCTGATACCTTTGCCTTGGTACGTGAGAAGTTTCTTTACCCTGCCTGCTTTCAATACTGTATCCTTGGATCTAATATTTGCAAATTGCTCTATGACGTGACGTGGTATAGGTTTGTTGTGGTTGAGGTTGGGAGGGTTCCTTTCTGCCTCTTGGACATGAAATCTTGTTTCCTCTGCTAGATTAGGGAAGTTTTCAGCTACAATTTGCTCAAATTTATCCTCTAGTCCTCTGTTTTTCTCCACCCCCTCGCGGATACTGATGATTCTGACATTGGAACTTTTCATTGAGTCAATAATCTCCCGTAACCTACATTCCTGAGCATGGATTTTTTTGAGTCTAGATTTTATTCTAGCTTTTTCTTCTAGTAACCCATCCTCCAATTCGCTGATATGTTTTTCTGCCTCATTCACCCTGGCCATCAAAGCCTCTAGTTTTGACTGCATTTGCCTATATACTTTTTAATTTCTGCCAGATTCAGTCTCATTTCTGCTCTTAGAGATTCTATATTCTCTTTAACATTTTCGTTAATTCTTTTTTCAAGTCTACACATCATCTTTACCTTTGTTACTCTGTACTCCATTTCTGATAATTGGATTATATCCATATCCGTTAGTTCTGTGGCAGAGGCCACAGACTCATTGTCTTTTCTTTGCTAGGGGGGATTTTCCTTCCTGTCATTCTGATGAGGAGAGGCTGCAGGGTTGTCCAGAGATAAAATTATTGACCAGGACCCAGGTAGTGCACACTTGTTTTATAGGGACCTTAGGGATATGGGCTTCTTGATTTTTTGGCCTTCCTTCAGGGGGAGATGCCTCCTGTGCCGGTACTAAGGCAACCCTTTTTAGTTAGAGTCTCCGTGTCCCCTGCAATGGTGGATGGGGATGGGCACACTATGAGCCGGTATTTCTAGGCTTTTCTTCTCTGGCGGCTGTCCCTAGAGGTTTGCTGTGCCTCTTCTGAGAGAGCAGCATTGACCGAATCCCCACCTGTCTCAGAACAGGGGGATCGCAGACCATTCTCCACTGATGCTCTGGCCACTTTAACTCTGTTTCTGTTGGTGGTGCTCACCTCTGCAGTGTCCCAGGATGTGCGCCCCACACCGGCGTTCCATCCCTCACTTCCAGGGCCGGCACATCTCTGTCATTTGTGTTTCTAACACTGCCAGCTGCTAGCCACGAGCTGCTAGCTGCCACCGCCCCCGTGCACTCCCGGAGCTCCCGGTCTCAGTCTGGTTCCAGTGAGCACACCGGAGCTCCATTTCAGTCTGGTGGCACGCGTTCCTTGGCTCACGGTCTCAGTCTGCTCTCTCCCAGATGTTGGTCTGCCACTCCCCCTCTCCCCCATGCAGGTGGCTACCGCTTCTTGGGGCCTGAACACAGCAGCTCCCTCCCACTTCCATTTATCTTCCGATATCTGTGCATGGTTTCATGGCTTCCTGCTTCATACCTCTATACTCAGTGCTGGAGATGTTCATTTGTAGAGATCCAGATGTAACTTCCTGCATCTCAGGCTGATTCCATGGATTTTCAGGATGGTCTGGTACCTATCCAGCTCGACTCAGGGTACCAGCTGAAAAAGGGGTCCCCTACTCCTCTGCCATCTTAACTCCAACCAATCAATACAATAGCTTTCTTTCCCTCTTCCTTCCAGCTTCCTTATTTTCCATAATTTTATCTTCTGTATCACTGATTCTTTACTGTGCTTGGTCTATCCTTTTTTTTCATGTAATCTATTCAGCTTTTGTCTCAGTTTTAGCATTTTTAATTTTGGCCTGATTAAATTTTAGTTCTTTTATCTTTGTAGTAAGGGATTCTCTAGTTTCTTCTATGCTTTATTCAAGCTCATCTCATATCCTTATAATTGTTATAAATTCTAGTTAAAACATCTTACTTATAGCTATGTTGGTTAAATCCCTGTCAGTTACTTTTTCCTCTTATTTCTTTTTAAAAAAAATCAGTTTCAGCATCCGCATTTGGGTGCAGGGAAGAGGTAGTTACCTGCACTGGGGAGCAGACAGACTCAAGGACTGGCACCTGAGAGAGAGCAGACTGAGACCCTAAGCCTGTGAATGTGCATGACAAGTCTGAAACCCGAACTCTGGAGTGTGCGTGGACCACACTAAAATGGAGCTCCAGAGTGTGTGGGGGCGGCTGGTGGCTGGTGGTGTTAGAAACACAAAGGACAGAGATGTGCCGGCCATGGAAGTGAGGTTTGGGATGCCGGTTGTTGGGCTCAAAACCTGGGATGCTGCAGGTTTAGCAGCACCAACAGAAACAGAGTTAAAGTATCCAGAACATCAGTGGAGAGCGGACTGTGATCTCTCTGTTCTGAGACAGATGCTGGGATTCAGCCACTGCTGTTCTGACTCTCAGAAGAGGCACAGCAAAATGCCAGGGAAAGCTGCCAGAGAACAAAAGCCTGGAAATGCTGACTCACAGTGTGCCCATCCCCATCCCCCCTCACAGGGGACATGCAGAATCTACCCAAACAGGGTTGCCTCAGTATCTGTGCGGCAGGCCCTTCCCCAAGAAGGCAGCCTGAAAAATCAAGAAGCCCACATCCCTAAGGTCCCTATAAAACAAGTCCACACTGCCTGGTTCCTGGTCAATAATTTGGGCTCTGGACAACACCGCAACCTCTCTTCATCACAATGACAAGAAGGAGAAATCCCACCCAGAAAAGAAAAGACAATGAGTCTGTAGTCTCTGCGACAGAAGTGATGGATATGGCTATTAAGAAATTATCAGAAATGGAGTTCAAAGTAACAATAGTCAGGATGATGTGTTGACTTGAAAAAAATATTAACAAAAATATTAACGAGAACATAAAATCTCTAAGGGTGGAAACAAGAGCAAATCTGTCAGAAATTAAAATGCAATGAATCAAATACAGTCAAAATTAGATGCTATGACGGCCAGGTAAATGAGAGAGAAGTTTGAATCAGTGAATTGGAGGATAGGATGGGAAAAGAGAAAGCTGACACAGATACTTGCCTCAAAAAAATTCAATCTCAAGAATGTAGGTTACGGGAGATTACAGACTCAATGAAACGTTCCAAAGTCAGGATCATCGGCATACCCGAGGGGGTGGAGAAAAACAGAGGTCTAGAAGGGATATTTGAACAAATTGTAGCTGAAAATTTCCCTAATGTAAGAAAGGACATAAGCATTCATGTCCAAGAGGCAGAGAAGACCCCTCCCAATCTCAACCATGACAAACTTATGCCACGTCACATCACAGTGGAATTCGCAAATATTAGATCCAAGGATAGAGTATTGAAAGTGAACAGGGGAAAGAAATTTCTCACATACCAAGGCAAAAGTATCAGGATTATGTCAGACCTGTCTACACAGACCTGGAATGAGAGAAGGATTTGGGGGGGGCATTTCAAATCTCTTTCAGAGAAAAACATGCAGCTAAGGATCCCTTTTTCAAGCCAGGCTGCCCTTCAGAGTTGATGGAGAGATAAGGACCTTCCAGAATCACCAGGCACTGACCAATTTTGTAGCCACAAAACGAGCCCTACAGGTGATATTAAGGGGGGTTCTATGAAAGTAAAAAGCCCAAAGAGTGATAGAGAACAGAAAGTTACAATCTATAGAAACAAAGACTTTACAGGCAACATGACATCATTAAAATCATTTCTCTCAATAATCACTCTCAATGTGAATGGCCTACAAGCTCCCATAAAACAGCACAGGGTTGCAGATTGGATAAAAAGACAGGACCCATCCATATGCTGTCTACAAGAGACTCATTTTGAACCTAAATACACATCAAAACTGAAAGTAAAGGGATACAACACCATCTTTCATGCCACGGGACCTCAAAAGAAAGCTGGGGTAGCAATTATCATATCAGACAGATTGGATTTTAAACTAAAGACTATAGTTAGAGATACCGAAGGGCACCGTATTATTCTTAAAGGATGTATCCAACAAGTGGATATGACAATTATAAATATATATGCCCCCAACAGGGGAGCAGCAAGTTACACAAGCCAACTCTTAACCAGAACAAAGAGACATATAGATAAAAATATGTTAATAGTATTGTACCTCAACATTCCACTATCAGCAATTGATAGATCACCTAAGCAGAAAATCAACACAAAACAAGAGCTTTGAATGCCATACTAGACCAGATGGACCTCATTGATATTTACAGAACACTACACCCCAGATCAAAAGAATACTCATTCTATTCCAATGCCCATGGTACATTCTCCAGAATAGATGATGTTCTGGGTCACTAGATAGGTCTCAACTGATACCAAAAGACTGAAATTATTCCCTTCATATTCTCAGACCAGAGTGCTTTGAAATTGGAACTCAACCACAAGGAAAGATTTGGAAGAATCTCAAACCCTGGGAAACTAAGAACCATCCTTTTCAAGAATGATTGGATAAACCATTTAATCAAAAATCAATTTAAACAATTTATGGAGACAAATGAGAATGAAAACACAATGGTCCAAAACCTATGGGATACTCCAATGTGAGTTCTAAGGGGAAAATACATAGCCATCGAACCCTCTGTCAAAAGAATAGAAAAATCTAAAATGCAGTTTCTGTATTCTCACCTCAAGTAGCTGGTACAGCAACAGAGGGACAGGCCTAATCCATGCACGAGGAAGAATTTGACCAAGATTGGAGCAGAAATCAATGAATTAGAAACCAGTTCAGTAGAGCAGATCAACAGAGCTAGAAGCTGGTTCTTTGAAAGAATAAATAAAATCAATAAGCCACTGGCAAGACTTATCCAAAGGAATAGAAAAGGACCCAAAATTAATAAAATTATGAATGAAAAGGGAATATTCACAACCAACACCAGTGAAATAGGAAGGATCATTAGAAACTTTTATCAAAAGCTTCATGAAAATAAATTAAGCAACCTGGAAGAGATGGATGCATTCCTAGAAACCTATAAACTACTAAGATTGAAAGAGTCAGATATTGGTTTTTTAAACAGACCAATTAATTATGAGGAGATTGAAGCAGTGATTATAAACCTTAGAAAAAACAAAAGTCCGGGGCCTGATGGATTCCCTGGTGAAAACTACCAACTTTCAAAGAAGAAATAATACGTATTCTCCTGAAGCTGTTTCAAAAAATAGAAACAGAAGGAAAACTACCGAAGTCATTCTATGAGGCCAATATTACCTTGATCCCCAAACCAGGCAAGGACCCCCTCAAAAAGGAGAATTACAGACTGATATACCTGATGACTATGGTCATCAAAATTCTCAACAATATCCTAGCTAATAGGATCCAAGAGTACATTAAAAGGATTATCCATCATGACAAAGTAGGATTCATCCCTGTGATGCAAGAGTGGTTCAACACTCGCAAATCTATCAGTGTGATACATTTTATCAACAAGAAAAAAGCCAAGATTCATATGATCCTCTCAATAGATGCAGAAAAAGCATTTGACAAAATACAGCATCCTTTCCTGATTAAAACCCTTCAAAATGTAGGGATAGAGGGTACATTGCTCTATCTCATAAAAACCATCTATGAAAAGCCTACTGCAAGCATTATTCTCAAAGGGGAAAAGCTGAAAGCCTTTCCCTTAAGATCAGGAGCACGACAAGGATGCCCACTCTTGCCACTATTATTCAACATAGTACTAGAAGTCCTTGCAACAGCAATCAGAATACAAAAAGAGATCAAAGGTATCCAAATAAGCAAAGAAGAAGTCAAAATGTCTCTCTTCACAGATGACATGATACTCTATATGGAAAACCCAAAGGAATCCACTCCCAAGATATTAGAAGTTATACAACAATTCAGTAATGTGGCAGGAAACAAATTCAATGCCCAGGAAATCAGTTGCATTTCTATACACGAATAATGAGACTGAAGAAAGAGAAATTGCAGAATCCATCCCATTTACAATAGCACCAAAAATTATACGTTACTTTGGAATTAACTTAACCAGAGACGTAAAGGATCTATATTCTAGAAACTATAGATAACTCTTGAAAGACATTGAGGAAGACATAAAAAGATGGAAAAATATTCCATGCTCATGATTCAGAAGAATTAACATAGTTAAAATGTCCATGCTACCCAGAGAAATCTACACTTTCAATGCTATCCCGATCAAAATACCGAGGACATTTTTCAAAGAACTGGAACAAATAGTCCTTAAATTTGTATGGAACCAGAAAAGGCCCTGAATCACCAAGGAACTGTTTAAAGGAAAAACAAAGCTGGGGGCATCACAATGCCGGATTTTGAGCTGTACTACAAAGCTGTGATTACAAAGACAGCATGGTACTGGCACAAAAACAGACACAATGACCAATGGAACAGAATAGAGAACCCAGAAATGGACCCTCAGCTCTTTGGGCAACTAATCTTTGATAACGCTGGAAAAAACATCTGGTGGAAAAAAGACAGTCTCTTCAATAAATGGTGCTAGGAAAATTGGACAGCTACATGCAAAAGAATGAAACTTGACCACTCTCTAACACCATACACAAAAATAAACTCCAAATGAGTGAAAGACCTCAATGTGAGACAGGAATCCATCAAAATTCTAGAGGAGAACATAGGCAACAACTTCTATGACATCTGCCAGAGCAACCTTTTTCACCACACATCTCCAAAGGCAAGAGAAACAAAGATAAAATGAACTTATGGGACTTTATCAGGATAAAGAGCTTCTGCACAGCCAAGGAAACAGTCAAAAGAACTAAGGGGCAGCCCATGGAATGGGAGAAGATATTTACAAAGGACACTACCGATAAAGGACTGGTATCCAAGATCTACAAAGAACTTCTCAAACTCAATACACGAGAAACAAATAAACAAATCATAAAATGGGCAGAAGATAGGAACAGAAACATTTCCAATGAAGACATACAAATGGCTAACAGACACATGAAAAAATGTTCAAAATCATTAGCCATCAGGGAAATTCAAATCAAAACCACCCTGAGATACCACCTTACGCCAGTTAGAATGGCAAAAATAGGCAAAGGCAAGAAACAACAATTGTTGGAGAGGATGTGGAGAAAGGGGATCCCTCCTACATTGTTGGTGGGAATGCAATTTGATACAGCCACTCTGGAAAACAGTGTGGAGGTCCCTTAAAAAGTTAAAAATTGATCAACCCTATGACCCAGCCACTGTACTACTGGGTGTTTACCCCATAGATATAGATGTAGTGAATAGAAAGGCCATATGCACCCCGTTGTTCATAGCAGTATTGTCCACAATAGCTAAATTGTGGAAGGAGCCGAGATGCCCTTCAACAGATGACTGGATTAAGAAGTTGTGGTCGAGAGGATGTATGGAATATTACTCAGCTATCAGAAAGAACAAATTCTCAACATTTGCTGCAACATGGATGGCACTGGAGGAGATAATGCTAATTGAAATAATTCAAGCAGAGAAAGACAATTATCATATGATTTCTCAGAGCTATGGAACATAAGAACTCCGGTGATCACTAGGGGAAGAAAAGGATAAAAAAGGGTGGGTAATCAGAAGGGGAATGAAACATGAGAGACTATGGACTTTGAGAAACAAACTGAAGACTTCAGAAGGGAGGGGGGTGGGGAATGGGATAGACTGGTGATGGATAGTAAGGAGGGCACGTATTGCATGGTGCACTGGGTGTTATACCTAACTAATGAAGCATCAAACTTTGCATCGGAATCTGGGGATCTACTGTATGGTGACTAACATAATATAATAAAAAAAATCACAAAAAAACACAAGTCAACAGAAAAAAAAAGAATTCCTTGCAACAGCAATCAGACAACAAAAAGGGATAAAAGGTATCCAAATCGGCAAAGAAGAAGTCAAAATATCTCTCTTCACAGACGACATGATACTCTATATGGAAAACCCTAAAGAATCCACTCCTAAAATACTACAAGTTGTAGAGCAAGTCAGTAATGTGGCGGGATACAAAATCAATGCTCAGAAGTCAGTTGCATTTCAATACACAAACAGTGAGACTGCAGAAAGAGAAATTAGGGAATCCATTCCATTTACAATAGCTCCAAAAATCATACGTTATCTCGGAATTTACTTAACCAGGGACGTAAAGGATCTGTATCCTAGAAACTACAAAACACTCTTGAAACACACTGAAGAAGCCACCAAAATGGAAAATTATTCCATGCTCATGGATCGTTATGATTATTATAGTTAAAATGTCCATGCTACCCAGAGCAATCTACACTTTCAATGCCATTGTGATCCAAATAACAATGACATTTTTTGAGGAACAGAAACAAACTGCCCTTAAATTTGTGTGGAACCAGAAAAGGCCCCGAATCGCCAAGGAATTGTTGAACAGAAAAAACAATGCTGGGGGCATGGCAATGCCGGATTTCGAGCTGTACTACAAAGCTGTGATCACAAAGACAGCATGGTACTGCCACAAAAACAGACACATAGACCAATGAAACAGTATAGAGTACCCAGAAATGGACCCTGGGCTCCTTGGGCAACTAGTCTATGATAAAGCAGGAAAAAATATACAGTGGAAAAAAGACAGTCTCCTCAATAAATGGTGCTGGGAAAATTGGACAGCTGTGTGCAAAAGAATGAAAATTGACCACTCTCTCGCACCACACAGAAAGATAGACTCCAAATGTATGAATGACCTCAATGTGGGAGAGGAATCCATCAAAATCCTAGATTACAGTACAGGCAGTAACCTCTTTGACATCAGCCACAGCAAGTTATTTCATGACACATCTACAAAGTCAAGAGAAACAAAAGAAAAAAATTAACTTGTGTGACTTCGTCAAGATAAAAAGCTTCTGCACAGCCAAGGAAACAGTTAAAAAAATTAAGAGGCAGCCCATGGAATGGGAGAAGATATTTTCAAATGGCACTACAGGTAAAAGCCTGGTATCCAAGATCTACAAAGAGCTACTCATACTCAATACACAAGAAACAAAGAAACAAAGCTTAAAATGGGCAGAAGATATGAACAGACACTTTTCCAATGAAGACATACAAATGGCTAACAGACACATGAAAAAATGTTCAAAATCATTAGCCATCAGGGAATTCAAATCAAAACCACACTAAGATACCACCTTATGCCAATTAGAATGGCAAAAATTGACAAGGCAAGAAACAATTGCTGGAGAGGATGTGGAGAATGGGGATCCCTCCTACATTGTTGGTGGGAATGCAAGTTGGTACAGCCACTCTGGAAAACAGTGTGAAGGTCCATTCGAAAGTTAAAAATAGAGCTACCCTATGATCCAGCAATTTCACTACTGGGTATTTACCCCATAGATACATATGCACCCCAATGTTCATAGCAGCATTGTCCACAGTATGTAAATCGTGGAAGGAGCCACGATGCCCTTCAACAGATGACTGGATTAAGAGGATGCAGTCCATATATACAGTGGAATATTACTCGGCTATCAAAAAGGATGATTCTCAGCATTTGCTGCAATGTGGACGGCACTGGAGGAGATAATGCTAAGTGAAATAAGTCAAGCAGAGAAAGACAATTATCATATGATTTCTCTCGTTTATGGAACATAAGAATTAGGACAATAGTAGGAGAAGATAGGGATAAAAAAGGGGGTGTAATGCAAAGGGGGAATGAAGCATGAGAGACTATGGATTCTCAGAAACAAACTGAGGCCTCAGAGGGGAGGGCGGTGGGGGAATGGGATGGGGAATGGGTTGTAATGTGGGCATGTATTGCATTGTGTACTGGGTGTTATACACTACTAATGAATTATCAAAGTTTACATCAAAAACCAGGGATGTACTGTATGGTGACTAACATAATATATTAACAATATATTATTATAAAAAATTAGTTACTGTGGTAGAAACTTGTGATTCATCAGTTTCATATAAAACCCAGTACTCCTTATATCAAGTGTCCTTCTTAACACCCATCACCCAATTATCTCTTCCCACCCCCCACCTCTCCTCCAGGAACCCTCAGTTTTTTTCCCAGAATTCAGCTTATCTTATAGATTGCCTTCCTCTGAATTTTCATCTTATTATATTTTTCCTTCCTTTCCCCTATGTTCATCTGTTTTGTTTCTTAAATTCCACGTATGAATGAAATCAATAATATTTTTCTCTTTCTTACTGACTTACTACGTTTCCCATAATACCCTGTAGTTTCATACATGTCATTGCAAATGGTAAGATTCATTCTTTATGATGGCTAATTATATATATATATATAGATAGATAGATAGACAGATTTATCTATCTATCTATATCTATCATCTATCTATCTTTCTATCTATATATTTATCTATCTTCTTTCTCCATTGAATCATGGAAATCTCGGCTCTTTCCATATTTTGGCTATTGTGGATATTGCTGCTATAAACACTGCTGTGCATCATTATGCAATCATTATGCAATCATTATGTTTGTATCATTTGTATAAATACCTAGCAGTGAAATTGCTGGGTTGTCGGGTAGCTCTATTTTTCTTTCTGAGGAACTTCCATGTGGGTTTCCAGAATGACTGCACAAGTTCACATTCCCAGCAACAGTATTAGAGTTTTCCCCTTTCTCTGCATCCTTGCCAACATCTGTTGTTTCCCGACTTGTTGCCTTTAGCCATTCTGACCAGTGTGAGGTAGTATCTCATTGAGGTTTTGATTTGTATTTCCCTGATGCCAAGTGATGTTGAACGTTTTTTCATGTGTCTGTTGTCCATTTGTATGTCTTCTTTAAGGAAATGTGTGTTTGTGGTCCCGTTCATAGTCCACTCTTCAGCATTTGGCTATCCGGTTTTCCCTACACCATTTGTTGAAGAGACTGTCTTTTTCCATTGTATATTCTTTCCTGTTTTGTCGAAGATTTACCATATTGTTGAGGGGCCATTTCTGGGTTCTCTAGTCTGTTCCATTGATCTATGTGTCTGTTTTTGTATCAGTACCATACTGTCTTGATGATTACAGCTTTGTAATACAGTTTGAAGCCTGGAATGGTACTGCCTCCAGCTTTGGTTTAGCTTCTCAACTTTCCATTGGCTATTCAGGGACTTTTCTGGTTCCATATAAATTTTAGGATTGTTTGTTGTAGCTCAAGGAAAAATATTAATAGTATTTTGATAGGGCTTACAATGAATGTGTAGATTGCTTTGCATAGCATAGATGTTTTAACAATATTTGTTCTTTAAATTGATGGAATCTTTTTCCATTTCTTTGTGTCTTCCTCAATTTCTTTCATAAATGTTCTATAATTTTAGAGGACAGATCCTTTATCTCTTTGGTTAAGTTTATTCCTAGGTATCTTATGGCTTTGGTACAATTGTAAATGGTATCCATTCCTTGATTTCTCTTTCTTCTGCTTCATTTTGGTGTATACAAATGCAACTGACTTCTGCGCATTGATTTTATATCCTGCAACTTTGCTGAATTACTCTAACAGTTCTAGCAATTTTTGGGTGGAAGGATTCAGGTTTTCTTTATTGAGTATCATGTCCTCCACACAGAGTGAAAGTTTGACTTCTTTGCTGATTTTAATGCCTTTTACTTCTTTTTGTTGTCTCATTGCTGAGGCTAGGGCTTCTATTCTACTATTACTAGGTTGAACAACAGTGATGAGAGTGGACTTCTCTGTCATGTTCCCGACCTTAGGGGAAAAGCTGTCAGTTGTTCCCTGTTGAGAATGATATACCCTGTGGGTCTTTGATATATGGCTTTTTATGATATTGAGTTATTTTCTATCCCTACATGGTGGATAGTTTTTATCAAGAAAGGATGCTAGGGGCGCCTGGGTGGCACAGCGGCTAAGCGTCTGCCTTTGGCTCAGGGTGTGATCCCGGCGTTATGGGATCGAGGCACATCAGGCTCCTCTGCTATGAGCCTGCTTCT
>NW_023255332.1:44752-96401 GCF_002007445.2 Ailuropoda melanoleuca
CCCTCTCTCGCTGGCTGTCTCTATCTCTGTCAAATAAATAAATAAAATCTTTAAAAAAAAAAAAGAAAGGATGCTGTATTTTGTCAAATGCTTTTTCTGCATCAATTGAGAGGATCATATGGTTTTTGTTCTTTATTTTATTATTGTGGTATATGACATTAATTGATCTGTGGATGTTGAACCACACTTGCAGCCCAGGGATAAATCGCACTTGGTTTTAGTGAATAATCCTTTTAATGTACTGTTGGATTCTATTAGCTACTATCTTGGTGAGAATATTTGCATCTATGTTCATCAGGGATATTGATCTTCAATTCTTTGTGGTGGGATCTTTGTCTGATTTTGGGATCAATGTTATGCTGGCCTCATAGAATGGTTTGGAAGCTTTCCTCCCATTCCTGTTTTTTGAAACAGGTTCAGAAGAATAGGTATTCTTCTTTCAGTGTTTGGTAGAATTCTGCTGGGAGGCCATCTGGCCCTGGACTCTTCTTTGGAGCTTTTTGATTACTGATTCAATTTCTTTGCTGGTTATGGGTCTGTTCAGGTTTTCTATTTCTTTCTGTTTAATTTTGTTGGTTTATATGTTTCTAAGAATGCAGCCATTTCCTCCAGATTGCCTAATTAGTTGGCATATAGTTTCTCATAGTATTCTAATTGTTTGCATTTCTTTGGCATTGTTTGTGATTTCTTCTCTTACATTCATGATTTTATTTGTTTGGGTCCTTTCTCTTTTCTTCTTGAGATGTCTGGCTAAGTGGTTATTGATTTTATTAAGTCTTTCAAAGAACCAGCTCCTAGTCTCATTGATCAGTTCTACTTGTTTTTTTTTAATCTCTATGTCATTGATTTTTGCTCTATTCTTTATTATTTCTCTTCTTCTGCTGGATTTAGGCTTTATTTGCTGTTCTTTGTCCAGCTCCTTTACATGTTAGGTTAGGTTGTGTGTTTGGGACTTTTGTTGTTCCTTGAGAAGGTCCTTTATTGGTTTATACTTTCCTCTTAGGACAGCCTTTGTGGCATCTCAAACGTTCTGAACTTTTGTGTTTTCATTTTCATTTGCTTCCATGTATTTTTAATATTCTTTGATTTCCTGGTTGACCCATGCATTCTTTAGTAGGATGCTCTTTAACCTCCATGTATTTGTGTTCCTTTCAATTTTTTTCTTGTGATTGAGTTTAAGTTTCAAAGCATTATGGTCTGAAAATATGCATGGTATAATCTCAATCTTTTGTTACTGTTTGAGACCTGACTTGTGACTAAGTATATGATCTATTCTGGAGAATGTTGCATGTGCACTCAGGATGAATATGTTTTCTGTTGCTTTGAATAAAATGTTCTGAATATATCTGTGAAGTCCATCTGGCCCAGTGCGTCATTCAAAGCCTTTTTGTCCCTGTTGTTATTTTGCTTAGATGATCTGTTCATTGCTGTGAGTTGGGTGTTAACCTCCCCTACTGTTATTATATTTTTATCAATGTGTTTGAATTTTCTTATTGTTTTATGCAGTTAGTTGCTCTCAAGTTAGGGGTGTAGCTATTTACAGTTGTTAGATCTTATTGTTGGATAGATCCTTTTATTCTGATATAGTTTTCTTCTTCATCTCTTTCTCTCCCTTTTTTTAAAAAGATTTTATTTATTTATTTGATAGAGAGAGATACAGCCAGCAGGAGAGGGAACACAAGCACGGGGAGTGGGAGAGGAAGAAGCAGGCTCCCAGCAGAGAACCCTGATGTGGGGCTCGATCCCAGAACACCGGGATCACACCCTGAGCTGAAGGCAGACACCCAACAACTGAGCCACTCAGGCGCCCTGGCCTCTTCATCTCTTATTAGTCTTTGTTTTAAAATCTAGTTTGTCTCATATAAGGATTGCTACTCCAGCTTTCTTTTGATGTCCATTAGCTTGCTAAATGGTTATTCACCCTCTCACTTTGAATCTGGAGGTGTCTTTGGTTCTAAAATGAGTCTCTTATAGGCAGTGTATCAAAGGGTCTTTTTTTTTTTAAATCCAATCTGATACACTGTGTCTTTTGATTAGGGCATTTAGTCCATTTACATTTATTTATTTAGTTTTTAAAAGATTTTATTTATTTATTTGACAGAGACAGCCAGCNAGCCAGTGAGAGAGAGAACACAAGCAGGGAGAGTGGGAGAGGAAGAAGCAGGCTCCTAGCGGAGAAGCCTGATGTGGGGCTTGATCCCAGAACACTGGGATCGTGCCCTGAGCTGAAGGCAGACACTTAACAACTGTGCCACCCAGGAGCCCCTAGTCCATTTACATTTAGAGTAATTATTGAAAGATGTGAATTTATTGTCACATTAATACTTGTGAAGTCACTGTTCCTGTATATTGTCTCTATTCCTTTCTGGTCTTTGTTATGTTTGGGTTCTCTCTTTGCTGAAAGGATACGCTAAATATTTTCTTGCAGGCCTGGTTTAGTTATCACAAATACTTTTAGTTTCTGTTTATCTTGGAAACTTTTTGTCTGTCTTTCTATTCTGAATGACAGCCTTGCTGGATAGACTATTCTTAGGTTGCATATTTTTCTCATGTAGTACATTGAATATATCATGCCAGTCCTTTCTGGAGTGTCAATTCACTGTGGACAGATCCACTGCCAGCCTTATATGTATAGCATTGTAGGTTAAGGACCTCTTGTTCTGAGCTGTTTTCAGGATTTTCTCTTTATCTTTGAAATTTATTATTATATGTTGAGACGTTGACCTATTTTTATTGATTTTCAGGGGAGTTCTCTGTGCCTCCTGGATTTGAATGCCTGTTTCCTTCCCCAGATTAAGGGAGTTCTCAGGTATAATTTGCTCAAAGAAACCTTCTGTCTCTCTCTCTCTCTCTCCATCTTCTGGGAGCCTTAATATCCAAATAATTTTGCTTTATGGAATTGCTGAGTTCTTGAAGTCACCCTTTGTGATCTAGTAGCTGTCTTTCTCTCTTCTTTTCACCTTCTTATTTCCATCATTTTGTCTTCTATACCACTGACTCTCTCTTCTGCCTCGTTTATTCTTGCTGTTAGAACCTCCATTTTGACTGTCAGTCATAGCATTTTTAATTTCAGCCTGATTCAATTTTAGTTCTCTTATTTCTACAGTTGGGATTCTCTAGTGTCTTCTGTGCTTTTTTCAAGCCCAGCTAGTATCTTTATTCATTGTTTTAAATTCTAGCTCAGGCATCTTACTTTTATCTATATTAATTAAATCCCTGGCAGTGAGTTCTACCTTCTGTTGTTTATTTTGGGGTGCATTTCTCTGCCTAGTTTTTATGTCCAGAAACAAATAAGAGAAGGAGAGATAAAGAACAACAATAGCAGCATCAGAAAAAAACAAACACAACAAAACAGAAGAAAACAGAAACAGAATAAAATAAGAAAAAATCACACAAGAAACAAAACAGAAGGAAAACTAGATCCTGGGTGTATTTTCTTCTGTTTTTTAAAAGAAACTTGATCCCAAATTAGGAAAGAAAGAAAAATATATATGCTGTTCTATATTATTGGTAGATTTGGTACTGGCCAGTTTTTCTTGCTGGTCTTCCTGAATAGGGGCCTGTTGTGCTGATCTTAAGGTGCCCTTGCAATTGTGGAAATGTGCCTTCCTTGCCAGGGAGTCAGGATCAGTGTAACTGGCTCTGGATTCCACTATGTTGCACTGTTTTGTCCCTGATGGATTTCAGCACTGGTGGGGGGAATGAAAATGGTGGGGCCCTACTCTCTAGCCCCAGAACTGTTAGTTAATGCCCCCCCCACTCTTCAGGTAGCCCTCAGAGAAAAGTCACTTTTGTCTTCCTAGTTTGATCTGACCTCTGTGTTCACCCAGCCTATGACCAAACGTTTTTTTTCTTAGTCATGCCACTGAGTTTTAAGTCTCCATATTTTAGGGACTCCTGCAACCTGGACCCATGCTGTTCCTCCGAGGGAGGTAGGGGGGAGGGAGGGAGGGGGAGGGGAATCTCGCCACACTTCTGCCTTTTCCTGGGCCCCTGATTGTAGCCCTGTCATGTGATCATGGAGTGGTTCACAGTTTATGGCAATACTGAGCAGAAAACCACCACCTAGTCTTGCTGTTTTCAGCCCGCTTCCCTCCTCCAATGCCTGGGAACTCTGCCACACTCAAGAACCCCTGTTCTTCCTGTAACCACAGGGATCCTGAGACCATGCTCTTCTACCTAGGATTCTAACCCACTTCACCACCTGAGTACATTTAATGCAGGGACATCCCCTAGAGTAGTCAACATATAAAAGTTCTGATTTTGTGCTCCACTGCTTATAGTCCTTTGCATTAACCTCCTTAAGCTGGATCCTTCCCCACCACTGTATCCTCTGATATATCACCCTGGATTCAAGTCTCCACACCTCCTGTCTTTCAAAAAGGGATCACTTCTCTATTTGTAGAATTGCAGCATTTCTTTTCTTTGATCTCTGAGTGATTTCACAGGTTTCAGAACAATATGATAACTATTTAGCTGAATTCCAGGTACTAGATGAACTTAGGGTCCTGTACTCCTTAGCCATCTTAGCTCCTTGCTTTTCCTGTTCTTTTTTTAAGGATGAATTCCTCATCTCCTCATTTTGTTGTGGGAAAAAAAAGAAGGGATGCTAGATCAGAGAGTGTTTTGGTCTGCTTGTTAAAGAAGCTAGATCCAAAACATAAAATACCAAAAAGAAAAAAGAAAAAGAAAGAAAGAAAGCTAGATCTTAGGTGTGTTTTGGTTTTTTTGTTAAAAGAAGCTATATCCGAAAAGGAAAAAAAATTAAAAAATAAATTAATAAATTAAAATAAAATAAATAATAAGAACAGTACAATAAAAGTACAAAGGAAGTTCCTATTTTCCCTAGAGCTGAAGATTTGTGGGACTCTGTGATCAGTAGACTTGGTGCATGCTAGGGGTTCATGCTGATTTTCTGGTGGAGGACCCTATTGCACTGACTCTCAGGTGGACTTGCTGCAGTGGAAATGCACTTTCAGGGTGTGGGGGAGGGGTACTTGGTGTGATGGGTTCTGGCTTCCCCTTTGTGGTTGTGTTTTGCTCTCTGAAGTCAGTCAGTTCTTATGGGTAGGGTGAAAATGACATCACCCCACTTTCTCATCCCTGGAGAGGGGAGTTTGCGCACACTACTCTTTAGGAAGCCCTCACATGAGAGCAAACAACCACTTGTCTTGTGTCCCTGTCTTTTGCCAGATCCTTGCCTTCACCCTGCCTGTGTCTGAGCTATTTGCCTGTCAGGCAATACCACACTTCTATGTTTCATTTCAGGTGAGTGGCTGGGTTTCAAAATTCCAAGTTTTAGAGCTCTATGTGGCATGGTCCCAGGCTGAACCTCTGTGGGTGTGTCTCACTGCTTTGTGACCATTTGGCAGTTTGTCCCAGAGATTGGTTGCACGACCACTCAGCTGTTTGTAGTTTATGGTTAAGTGCACCAGGACGCCAGCCACAAAGCTCACTGTCTTCAGCCAGCATCCCTATTTGTATGTTAGTGAATGGGTGAGGTCAATGGCTCCCACTGGGTATTTTGCTCCCCCACCTTGGAAATGTTGCTCCTCCTCTCCCAAATGTACTCCAAACAGGGGAACTTCTTCTCCCCATGCAACCCAGGGGATCCTCAGACCATGCTGCACACTCCCAGGTCTCTGCTCTCCTTCTGCCTGGAGCACTGCTAAGCCCACCAGGCTCAAGCCTGACAAAGGCATGGACCTTGGAAACTTGAGACTCTGTGTTTCTCTGTTAATAAGAACCTGTGTTATTCACAATAGCCAAACTGTGGAGGGGGCAGAGAAGTCCTTCAACAGATGAATGGATAACGATGTGGTTCAGGGGTGCCTGGGTGGCTTAGTCAGTTGGGCATCTGCCTTCAGCTCAGGTCATGATCCCAGGGTCCTGGGATCAAGACCTGCATCGGGCTCTCTGCTCAGTGGGGAGACAGTTTCTCCCTCACCCTCTGTCTACCACTCTGCCTGCTTGCACTCACTCTTTCTTTCTGTCAAATAAATAAGTAAATCCTTTAAAAACAAGATGTGGTTCATATATACAATGGAATATTACTCAGTCATCAGAAAGGATAAATACCTACTGTTTGTGTCAACATGGATGGAACTGGAGGGGATTATGCTAAGTGAAAAAGGTCAATCAGAGAAAGCCAATTATTATATGGTTTCAATCACATGTGGAACATAAGGAATAACACAGAGGAGCATAGGGGAAGGGAGGGAAAACTGAATGGGACAAAATCAGAGAGGTAGACAAACCATGAGAGACTCTTGACTCTGGGAAACAAATTGAGGGTTGCAGAAGGGAGGAGTGGAGGGTGGGGTAACTGGATGATGGGCATTAAGGAGGGCACATGTTGTGATGTGATGAGCCCTGGGCAACTAATGAATCATTGAACACTACATCAAGAACTGATGATGTACTATATGTTGGCTAACTGAACTTAAACAAACAAACAAACAAAAAAACAACCTGTGGTATTCAGTCCCTCTTTTTTTCCCAGTCAGTGGTTTTGGGGAATAGTTTTTCTTGTGTTATTCCCTGCAAACACTTCCACTCTCTTTTTCTTTCTGTCTCACTCCTCTCTCTGTGATCATGGCTCCCTTCCCATCACAGCACCCACAGCTCTTCTCTCCCTCAATTCAACTCTCCACCACTCCTAACTTCTAAGATGTGGTGTTTTATTTCTGGTTTTTTTTAACCTCTATTTGTGCATTTTTACTCTATCTGTCCTCAGATAAATTTCTTGGGTGTTCAAAATGATTTGATATATATCTAGCTGTATTCAAGGGATGATGCATTCCAGGGTCACCCTACTCCTCCACCATTTTGATTCCTCTCTGTCTTTTTCTTGAATTCATAGGAAATGCTCTCAATTTTTCACAATTGAGTGTTAGCTCTTGTTTTATCATATATGGATTTTATTTTATTTTTTAAAGATTTTATTTATTTATTTGACAGAAATAGAGACAGCCAGTGAGAGAAGGAACACAAGCAGGCAGAGTGGGAGAGGAAGAAGCAGGCTCATAGCAGAGGAGCCTTATGTGGGGCTCGATCCCATAACACCAGGATCACGCCTTGAGCCGAAGGCAGACACTTAACCGCTGTGCCACCCAGGCGCCCCCATATATGGATTTTATAATGTTGAGGTATACTTCCTCTAAACTCACTTTATTGAAAGTTTTTTTAATCATGAATGGTTGTTGAATTTTGTCAAATGCTTTTCTGCATCTTTTGAGACGACATAATTTTTATCCTTCATTATGTTAATGTGTTTTATCATGTTGATAAATTTGCTTCCTTTATCCTTTATATCTGCTACTTTCCCCAGATTAGGAAAGTTTCAGCTGTTATTTCTTCAAATAAGTTTTCTGCCACTCCTTCTCTTTCTGGGACCCTTATAGTGTGAATGTTTGCATGATGTTGTCCAAGAGATCCCTTAACCACTCTTCTTTTTTTAAATTATTTTAACATTTTGTCATTTAGCTGGGGTGATTTTCATCACACTTTCATCCAGATTGCTGATCCATTCTTCTGCATCCCCTAATCTACTGTTGATTCCCTCTAGCATATTTTTCATTTCAGGTATTATATTATTCTACTCTGTTTTTAAAAATATTTTCTATCTCTTTGTTGATGTGTTAACTGAATTCATCCACTCTACTCTCCAGTGTGCTGAGCATCCTCATGACCATTACTTTGAACTCTTTATCAAGGATATTGCTTATCTGTGTTTTATTTAGTTCTTTTTCTGAGGTTTTGTCTTGTTCTTTCTTTTGGAGCATATTCCTCTGTTTCCTCATTTTATTTGACTTTCTGTTTTTTGTCTTTTTTTTTTTACTATGATTAGGCAGAATAGCTACTTCTAACCTAATAGGAATTATCCTTTGTATGGTTGTCCCCATGTAGATTGTGTGTGTCTTGTGACTTTGGCTGGCTGGAGTTGTGGCATTCATAGGCTGAGGGTCCCAGGCATTGATGGGGCCACCTTAGTGTGATTGCCAGAAATTAAGTGGGCATGAGCCAGGGTTTTACCAAGGTTCTCTGAGTAGAGGATGCTGTGGCTGGACAGGTAAATGTGAAGTGGTTGCAAGCCAGGGGTCTCAGGGCTTTTTGGGCAGGTGGAACACTTAGGAGGAAAGCTGAGGCTGAAGTGGGTGTGAGCTGGGAAGCCTTGGAGTTCTCCATGCTTAAAGAGCCCTTGGAAGACAGCAAGAGATGAAGTGAGTACAAGCCATTGGGTCTTGGAACTTTCTGATAAGAGGATGTCCTGTTGGTTCTGCTGGGGCTGAGGCAAGTGCAGGCTGGGGTGTCCTAGGGTGCTCTGCACAGAGGAGTCCTGGCTTGGTGGCTAGAACTGATGCAGGACATGTCTTGTGGGTCTCAGTGTGATTTTTCTGGAGTTCCCTTGTGGGGCAGTGGGATCCAAGGCATGCTGTGGCCAGGAAGTTCTGGGATACCATGTGCTGGTGTCAGGCAAGGCAGCTGGAGCTGAAGCGGTCACAGGCCAGGGAGTCCCATGCATGTTGTGTAGTGGGAGCTTGATCTTAGGTGGGTGTATACCAAGAGGTCCCAGGATTCTCAGTAAAGGGGGCACACTGTGGAGTCATCTAGAGCTGAATCATTCACGGGGCAGGATGTCCAAGGGTGCTCAGCCTACAGGGGGTCCTGGCAAGTCATCTGGATGCAAAGTACCACAGGCCTGGAGTGTTTCAGGGTGGTTTGCACCTATGTCACCCGGGTGATATAGCTGAAGCAGTAGTGACAACTGACGAGGGGTGTTGAGATTTGCACCATGATGCAACTTTCTTTGTGGGATGGTTGGGCCTGGTGTGAGGTAGGAGCCTGGGACTCAATGAGGTGGTAGATAGGCTAGGGCACCCAGCCCCTCTTTCGATTTGCGCTATCAAAATGCAGGGTGAACATAAACTGTGGTGCTCAACGGCCCCTTCAACTTAGAGAGTTCCAGCAGCTGACCCACCATTTCGCTGGATTCTAGAGCTGGTTCTTTCTGATTCTAGTTTCCTCATTAAACCATGTTTTTCTGTTCCACATCGCAGGCCAGACCAGTCTGCTCACAGTCCCTCAGAACCATCGTTTCCATTGTAGTTTGCAGGATCAAGATGGAAGTTCCTTCCGATATCATGTCTCCATCTCTCTTGCTATTCTGTGTATGGTCTCTCTATCTTTTTTTTTATTTTAAAGTTTTCTTATTATATTATATTAGTAACCATACAGTACATCCCTGGTTTCTGATGTAAAGTACGATGATTCATTAGTTGCGTATAAAAACCAGTGCACCATGCTATATGTGCCATCCCCACCACCTATCACAAGCCTATTTCATTCCCCCAACGCCCTCCCCTCTGAAACCCTCAGTTTGTTTCTCAGAGTCCATAGTCTCTCATGCTTCATTCCGCCTTCTGATAACCCCCCTTTCTTTATCCCTTTCTTCCCCTATCAATCTTCCTAGTTCTTATGTAACATAGATGAGAGAAATCATATGATAAATGTCTTTCTCTGGTTGACTTATTTCACTTAGCATTATCTCTTCCAGTGCCGTCCATGTTGCAGCAAATGTTGAGAATTCATTCTTTCTGATAGCTGGAGTAATATTCCATTGTATATATGGACCACAACTTCTTTTTTTTTTTTAAAGATTTTATTTATTTATTCGACAGAGAAAGAGACAGCAAGCGAGAGAGGGAACACAAGCAGGGGGAGTGGGAGAGGAAGAAGCAGGCTCATAGCGGAGGAGCCCGATGTGGGACTCGATCCCTGCACGCTGGGATCACACCCTGAGCCGAAGGCAGACGCCCAACCGCTGTGCCACCCAGGCGCCCCTGGACCACAACTTCTTAATCCAGTCATCTGTTGAAGAGCATCTCAGTTCCTTCCACAATTTAGCTATTGTGGGCAATGCTGCTATGAATATTGGGGTGCACATGGCCCTTCTCTTCACTACGTCTGTATCTTTGGGGAAAATACCCACCCAGTAGTGCAATGGCTGGGTCATAGGGTAGCTCAATCTTTAACTTTTTAAGAGACCTCCACACTGTTTTCCAGAGTAGCTGCACCAAATTGCATTCCCACCAACAATGTAGGAGGGATCCCCATTCTCAACATCCTCTCCAGCAATTGTTTTTTCTTGCCTTGTCAATTTGTGCCATTCTAACTGGCAAAAGGTGGTATCTTAGTGTGGTTTTGATTTGAATTTCCTGATGGCTAATGATTTTGAACATTTTGTCATGTGTCTGTTGGCCATTTGTAAGTCTTCATTGGAAAACTGTCTGTTCATATCTTCTGCCCATTTTATGATTTTTTTATTTGTTTCTCGCGTACTGAGTTTGAGAAGTTCCTTGTAGATCTTGGATACCAGGCTTTTATCTGTAGCATCATTTGCAAATATATTCTCCCATATCGTGGGCTGCCTCCTAGTTTTTTTTACTGTTTCCTTGGCTGTGCAGAAGGTTTTTATCTTGATGAAGAACCACAAGTTCATTTTATCTTTTGTTTCTCTTGCCTTTGGAGATGTGCCATGTAAAAGTTTGCTTTGGCCAATGTCGTAGAGGTTGTTGCCTATGCTCTTCTCTAGGATTTTGATGGATTCCTGTCTCACATCGAGGTCTTTCATCCATTTGGAGTTTATCTTTGTGTATGGTGTGAGAGAGTGGTCAAGTTTCATTCTTTTGCATGTAGCTGTCCAATTTTCCCAGCACCATTTATTGAAGAGACTGTCTTTTTTCCGCCGGATGTTTTTTCTGCGTTATCAAAGATTAGTTGCCCAAAGAGCTGAGGGTCCATTTCTGGGTTCTCTATTCTGTTCCATTGGTCTATGTGTCTGTTTTTGTGCCAGTACCATGCTGTATTTGTGATAACAGCTTTGTAGTACAGCTCGAAATCTGGTATTGTGTTGCCCAAGCTTTGTTTTTCCTTTCAACAGTTCCTTGGAGATTCGGGGCTGTTTCTACTTCCGTACAAATTTAAGGACTTTTTGTTCCAGTTCTTTGAAAAAATGTCATCGGTATTTTGATCAGAATGACATTGAAAGTGAAGATTGCTCTGGGTAACATGGACATTTTAACAATGTTAATTCTTCCGATCCATGAGCATGGAATATTTTTCCATCTTTTTGTGTCTTCTTCAATGCCTTTCAAGAGTGATTTACAGTTTCTAGAATATCTACGTCTCTGGTTAAGTAAATTCCAAGGGAACAAATGGTTTTTGGTGCTATTGTAAATGGGATGGATTCCCTAATTTCTCTTTCTTCAGTCTATTTATGCGTGTATAGAAATGCAACTGATTTCTGAGCATTGATTTTGTATCCTGCCACATTACTGAATTGCTCTATAACTTCTAATAGTTTGGGGGTGGATTCTTGTGGATTTCCCATATAGAGTATCATGTCATCTAAGAAGACAGAAATTTTGACTTCTTCTTTGCCAATTTGGATACCTTTTATCTCTTTTTGTTGTCTTATTGGTTTGGCAATGACTTCTAGTACTATGTTGAATAATAATGGCAAGAGTGGGCATCATTGTTGTGTTCCTGATCTTAAGGGAAAGGCTTCCTGCTTTTCCCCATTGAGAATGATATTTGCTGTAGGATTTTCATAGAAGTTTTTTATGAGGTTGAAGAATGTACCCTCTATCCCTACATTCTGAAGGGCTTTAATCACGAAAGGATGCTGTATTTTTTCAAAAGCTTTTTCTGCATCAGTTGAGAGGATCATATGGTTCCTGAGTCTTCTCTTGTTGATATGATGTATCATGCTGATCAATTTGCAAATGTTGACTCACGCTTGCGTCACAGGGATGAATCCCACTTAGTGATGATGGATTATCCTTTTAATGTACTGTTGGATTCTATTAGCCAAGATCTTTTTGAGTATTTTTGCATCCATATTCATTAGGGAAATTGGTCTGTAATTGTCCTTTTTGATGTAGTCTTTGCCTGGTTTGGGGATCAAGGTAAAATTGGCCTCATATTATGAGTTTGGTAGCTTTCCTTCTGTTTCTATTTTTTGAAATAGCTTTAGGAGAATAGGTATTATTTCTTCTTTGAATGTTTGATAGATTTCTCCTGGAAAACCGTCCAGGCTTAGAGTTTTCTTATTTGGAAGGTTGTTTATTACTTACTCAATCTCTTCATGATTCATTGGCCTTTTAAAAAATCAATTTCTCCCTGTTTCATTCTTGGTACTTTGTAGGTTTCCAGGAAGGCCTCCATCTCTTCCAGATTGATTAATTTATTGGCATATAGTTGTTAATAAAAGTTTCTAATAATCCTTCCAATTTCATTGATGTTGGTTGTTACCTCTCCCTTTTCATTCATAATTTTATTAATTTGGGTCCTTTCTCTATTCTTTTGGATAAATTTTGCCAGTGGTTTGTCAATTTTATTTACTCTTTCAAAGGACCAGTTTCTGGTTCTGTTGATCTGCTCTACTGTTCTCTTGGTTCACGATTCATTGATTTCGGCTCTAATCTTGGTCAGCTACTTCCTCGTGCGTGGATTAGGCCTGTCCCTCTGTTGCTGTTCCAGCATCTTGAGGTGAGAATATAAAAACTGCATTTTAGATTTTTCTATTCTTTTGAGTGAGGCTTGGATGACTATGTATTTCTCCCTTAGGAATGTGTTTGCAGGATCCCAAAGGTTTTGGACCGTTGTGTTTTCATTCTTGTTGGTCTCCATTAATTGTTTAAATTGATTGCTGATTTCCTGGTTTATCAAATCATTCCTGAGCAGGATGGTTCTTAGTCTCCAAGTGTTTGAGTTTCTTCCAAATTTTCCTTGTGGTTGAGTTCCAATTTCAGAGCGTTGTGGTCTGAGAATATGCAGGGAATAATTTCAGTCTTTTGGCATTGGTTGAGACCTATTTTGTGACCCAGAACATGTTTTATTCTTGAGAATGTTCTATGGGCTTTGGAATAGAATGAGTATTCTTTGGTTCTGGGGTGTAGTCTTCTATATATATGTATGAGGTCCAACTCCTTGAGTATGGCATTCAAAGCTCTTTTTTCTTTGGTGATTTCTTGCTTAGGTGATCTGTCTATTGCTGATAGTGGAGTGTTGAGGTCTCCTACTATTAGTGTATTTTTATCTATATGTATCTTTATTATGGTTAAGAGTTGGCTTGTGTATCTTGCTGCTCCCCTGTTGGGGGCATATATATTTATAATTGTCATATCCACTTGCTGGATACATCCTTTAAGAATAATATAGTGCCCTTCTGTGTCTCTAATTATAGTCTTTAGTTTAAAATCCAATCTGTCTGATATAAGAATTGCTAACCCAGCTTTCTTTTGAGGTTCATTGGCGTGAAAGATGGTATTCCATCCCTTTAGTTTCAGTCTGAATGTATCTTTAGGTTCAAAATGCGTCTCTTGTAGACAGGAAATGGATGGGTCATGTCTTTTTATCCAATCTGCAACCCTGTGGCATTTTATTTCGAGCATTTTTGGCATTTACATTGAGACTGATTGTTGAGAGATATGAGTTTAATGATGCCATGTTGCTGGTAAAGTCTTTGTTTCTATAGATTGTGACTTTCTGTTCTGTATCACTCTTAGGGCATTTTTACTTTTATAGAACCCCCCTTAATATCTCCTGTAGGGCTGGTTTTGTGGTTTTGAAATTGGTCAATGACTGGCAATTCCTGAATGTCATTTCTCCATCAATTGTGAATGACAGCCTTGCTGGATAAAGGATCCTTGGCTGCATGGTTTTCTCTGAAAGAGCTTTAACAATGCCCCCCCCAACCCTTTCTCTCATTCCATGTCTGTGTAGATTGGTCTGACATAATTCTGATACCTTTGCCTTGGCATGTGAGAAATTTCTTTGCCCTGGCTGCTTCAATATTGTATCCTTGGATCTAATATTTCCGAATTGCACTATGACGTGACGTGGTGTAGGTTTGTAGTGGTTGAGCTTAGGAGGGTCCTCTCTGCCTCTTGGACACAAATGTTTGTTTCTCTTGCTAGATTAGGGAAGTTTTCAGCTCCAATTTGTTCAAATATCTCTTCTAAACCTCTCTGTTTCTTCACCCCCTCGGGGATGCTGATGATTCTGGCATTGGAAAGTTGCACTGAGTAGTAATCTCCCATAATGTACATTCCTTGGGGTAGGTTTGTTTGAGTCCACATTCTATTTTAGCTTTTTTTTCTACTAACCCATCCTCGAATTTGCTGATACGTTCTTCTGCCTCATTCATCCTGGCCAACAGAGCCTCTAGTTTTGACTGCATTTGGTTCATAGAATTTTTAGTTTCTGCCAGATTCACTCTCATTTCCGCCCTTAGAGATTCCATTTTCTCATTAACATTTTCGTTAATACTTTTTTCAATTCTATACATCATCTTGACCATTGTTACTCTGAATTCCATTTCTGATGGTTTGGTTATATCCATATCCATTTGCTCTCTGGCAGAGGCCACAGGCTCATTGTCTTTTCTTTGCTGTGGCGGATTTCTCCTTCTCGTCATTCTGATGGGTCTCTCTATCATTTTCTGTGCAGAAGCTGTTCAGACAGCCCTCAGTTTTCAGGAGAAATTGCCTGATAAATAGATGTGGAACTGGTGTGTCCCTCATGGAGGTGAGTTCAGGGTTTTCCTACATCACCATCTTGGTCCAGAAGTGGACATAGTTTATTCTTCTTTTTCTTGTTCCTTGAGGTGTAAACTTTAGTTGTTTGATATCTACATTTTTTCTTAATATATGTGCTTATCAAAATAAACTTTCATTTTAGAACTGCTTTTGCTGCATTCCATCAGTTTTCGTATATTGTGTTTGCATTTTTATCTTTCAAGATATATCTTTTTTTTTAAAAGATTTTATTTATTTATTTGACAGAGATAGAGACAGCCAGCGAGAGAGGGAACACAAGCAGGGGGAGTGGGAGAGGAAGAAGCAGGCTCATAGCAGAGGAGCCTGACGTGGGGCTCGATCCCGTAACGCCGGGATCACGCCCTGAGCTGAAGGCAGACGCTTAACCGCTGTGCCACCCAGGCACCCCAAGATATATCTTGATTTCTTGTTTGATCCACTGGGTGCTCAGGAATGTGTTATTCAATTTCCAAATATTTGTGGATTTTCCAGAAATTTTCTTGTTAATTATTTAGAACTTAATAACATTGTGGTTGTAAAAATAGTTGGTAATTTTTTTTTTAAAGATTTTATTTATTTATTTGAAAGAGATAGAGACAGCCAGCGAGAGAGGGAACACAAGCAGGGGGAGCGGGAGAGGAAGAAGCAGGCTCATAGCAGAGGAGCCTGATGTGGGGCTCGATCCCGTAACGCTGGGATCACGCCCTGAGCCGAAGGCAGACGCTTAACAGCTGTGCCACCCAGGCGCCCCAATAGTTGGTAATTTTTGATCTTGTTAAATTTGTAAAGAATTCTCTGATGTATCTCTGAACTTATTCTGGAGATTTCTCCAAGTACGCTCGAAAGGAATGTGTATACTTCAGTATATGTCTATTAGGATCGTTTGGTTTAAGGTATAGATCTAGTGCAGTGCTTTTTTAATGATTTTCTGTCAGGATAATCTATCCATTGTTGCAAGTGGGTTATTTAACATCCATACTATTATTCTGGTTTCTTTTTATCCCATAAGTTCTCTTAATATTTGCTTAATATACTTAGGTGCTCCAATGTGGGGAATAAATAGACTTCTGAGTGTTTTATTCTCTTGATGAATTGATCTATATATTGATGTTCTTTTGTATTTGTTTTAATTAATTAATTTACTTTTATAACAATTTTTTTATGTTGTGTTAGTCACCATATGGTACATCCCAAGTTTGTTATGTAAATTTCCATGATTCATTACTTGCGTATAACACCGAGCGCACCATGCAATACATGCCCTTCTTTGTTTTTAGTACATCATTTTTTTAATTCAAAGTTGTATCATTAAAATCATATTTCTCAATAATCACTCTCAATGTGAATGGCCTAATGTCCCTTAAAAGGCTACAGGGTTGCAGATTGGATAAAAAGACATGACCCATCCTTTTGCTGTCTACAAGAGACTCATTTTGAACCTAAAGATACATCCAGAATGAAAGTAAAGGGAAGGAAAACCATCCTTCATGACAATGGACCTCAAAAGAAAGCTGGGGTAGCAATTCTCATATCAGACAGATTGGATTTTAAACTAAAGACTGTAGTTAGAGATACAGAAGTACACTATATTATTCTTAAAGGATGTATCCAACAAGTGGATATGACAATTATAAATATATATGCCCCAAAAGGGGAGCAGCAAGATACACAAGCCAACTCTTAACCACAATAAAGAGACATATAGGTAAAAATACGTTAATAGTAGGGGACCTCAACACTCCACTATCAGAAATAGGCAGATCACCTAAGCAGAAAATCAACAAAGAAACAAGAGCTTTGAATGCCATACTCGAGGAGTTGGACCTCATAGATATATATAGAACACTACACCCAAGAACAAAAGAATACGCATTGTTTTTGAATGCACATGGAACGATCTCCAGAATAGACGATATGCTGGGTCACAAAACAGGTCTCAACCAATACCAAAAGACTGAAATTATTCCCTGCATATTCTCAGACCACAAGGCTTTGAAATTGGAGCTCAAAAACAAGGAAAAATTTGGAAGAAACTCAAACACTTGGAAACTAAGAACCATCCTGCTCAAAAATGATTTGATAAACCAAGAAATCAAAAATTATTTTAAACAATTTATGGAGACCATCGAGAATGAAAACACAATGGTCCAAAACTAATGGGACACTGCTAATGGGAAAATACATAACCATCGAAGCCTCACTCAAAAGAATAGAAAAATATAAAATGCAGTTTTTTTATTTTCTCACCTCAAGAAGCTGGAACAGCAAGAGAAGAATAAGAGTAACCCACACACGAGAAAGCAGTTGATCACGATTAGAGCAGAGATCAATGAATTAGAAACCAGGAACACAGTAGAGCAGATCAAGAAAGCTGGAAGCTGGTTCTTTGAAAGAATAAATAAAATCGATAAGCCATTGGCAAGACTTATTCAAAAGAATAGCGAAAGGACCCAAATTAACAAAATTATGAATGAAAAGGGAGAGGTCCCAACTAACACCAATGAAATAGGAAGGATCGTTAGAAACTTCTATCAACAGCTTTATGCCAATAAATTAAATAGTCTGGAAGAAATGGATGACTTCCTGGAAACCTATAAACTACCAAGACTGAAACAGTAAGAAATTGATTTTTTAAACAGATCAATTAATTATGAAGAGATTGAAGCAGTTATCAAAAACCTCCCAAAAAATAAAATTAGCATACCAGGAAGAGCAACACTTTTGGGGGAGTGTATAGTTCTATGAGTTTTGACACAAGTGTACACTCACCACCATCAGGATATGTGACTGTTGCACACTCCAAAAACTCCCTGGTGTTCTTCTACAGTCACCCCATAAGCCCCCGGCACCTATTAAACTGTTCTCCATAATGATCATTTGGTCATTTTGAGAATGTTCCTTAAATGCCATTATAGGTTTTGTAAACTCTGAGATTGGCTTCTTTCACAGCATGATACTGTTGAGTTTCATTCACCTTATGGCATGTATCAATAATGTGCATTTTTTATTGCTGAGTAGTATTCCATCATCTAGGTGTACCACATTGTGTTTAGGCATTCAACCGCTGAAGGACACTTGGATGATTTTCATTGCTGGTCACTATGAATAGAGCTGCTTATCATATGGTTTCTTTCATTTGTGGAACATAAGCATAAGGAGGGATATTGGTAGGAGAAGGAAGGGATAATGAAGGGGGTGTAAACAGAAAGGGGAATGAACCACGAGAGGCTATGGACTCTGGGAAACAAACTGAGGGTTTCTGAGGGGAGGGGGGTTGGGGGATGGGTTAGCCCAGTGAAGGGTATTAAGGAGGGCATGTATTGCATGCAGGACAGGGTGTTATACGGAAACAATGAATCACAGAACATTCCATAAAAAACTAATGATGTACTGTATGGTGACTAACATAACAGTATAAAAATTTTTTTAAAAAGCAACTACACATTTAAAATGAGGGGATGGAAGAATGTTTATCATGGAAATAGATGTCAAAAGAAAGCCTGAGTATTTAGGGCACCTGGTGGCTCAGGTGGTTATGTCTCTCTCCTTCACTCTAATTCCTACAAAAATCAGACCCTCTTTTCAAGCACATACTGAAGTTCTGGCTCCTTTTAAGTTTTCTGTCACTACCCCAGTTTTACATATTTCTCCCTTCTCTTTAGCCTGTAGTAAGCCCTATCACAATTTAAGCCTTTTTGGGTACAGCCTGAATGAGAAAGACCTGAGTCCAGAATCAATACAGAAATGGTTGACTCTCCAGCAGGGTAACAAGGCAGTAACCTGTGGTGCTGCTGTGACCTAACTGCAATACTCACACTGTGGGAAACATGGCCCTTATAAGATTGATTGTAGTGCATTCTTACTCTTTTCATAGATTATTCTGTTCAACTATGCTCAGGAATCAGGAAGTCAGGCCCAAGTCTAAGGAAGGCTACATAAGTGCAGCCAAAATCAAAGAGAGAGAAAACAGCTAAGGCTAGGAGCAACCATGGCCATGAGTAATGCAAATTTGTAGAAAAAGCTAAGTAATTGGCCTCTGAGGACTCCTACATAGACATAGAGTCAATAAGTTTATAGACGCAATTGGCAAGCAAGTGTGAGAAAAGCAATATATTCCAGATGAAACGGACCTTCTTAAAAATAATTTTGAGGATGTTCAGTAACTAAAAGTGCTTTAGTAGCTTTTTATATCAAGAACTATTATTTCCTTTTTTTTAAAGATTTTTTATTTATTTATTCGACAGAAATAGAGACAGCCAGCAAGAGAGGGAAAACAAGCAGGGGGAGTGGGAGAGGAAGAAGCAGGCTCATAGTGGAGGAGCCTGATGTGGGGCTCAATCCCATAATACCAGGATCACGCCCTGAGCCGAAGGCAGACGCTTAACAGCTGTGCCACACAGGCGCCCCAAGAACTATTATTTCTATAAGAAAAGTATATAACTGGAGTTAAGATGGCGAAGGAGTAGGGGAACCCTTTTTCAGCTGGTCCCCTGAGTCGACCTGGATAGGTATCAGACCATCCTGAACATTCACAGAATCAGCCTGAGACACAGGAAGATATATCTGGATCTCTACAAATGAACATCTCCGGGGCTGAGTATTGAGGTACGAAGTGGGGAGCCATGAAACCGCACTCAGATATCAGAAGATAAACGGAAGGGGTAGGAAACCACCATATTCAGGCGATGGGAAGCAGTAGCCACCTGCACGAGGGCGTGGGCGGACTCGTGGACTGGCACGTGCGAGAGAGCAGACTGAGTCTGTGAGCTGGAGAACGCATGCCACCAGACTGAAATGGAGTTCTGGTGTGCTCACTGGAACCGACTGACACTGGGAGCTTTGTGAGCACATGGGGGTGGCTGGAGGCTGGTGGCTGGCGGTGTTAGAAACACAAAGGACAGAGACACGCTTGGTCTGGACGTGAGGGCTGGGATGCCGGCTGTGGGGCGCAAAACCCGGGACACTGCAGGGTTTAGCAGCACCAAAGAAACAGAGTTAAAGTGGCCAGAACATCAGTAGAGAACGGTCCATCATCCCTCTGTTCTGAGACTGAGGCTGAGATTTGTATACTGGTGCTCTGACTCTCAGAAGGGGCACAGCAACCCGCCAAGGAAAGCTGCCAGAGAACAAAAGACTGGAAATACTAGATCACAGTGTGCCCATCCCCATCCCCCATCGCAGGGGACACATAGATGCTACCCAAACATGGTTGCCTCAGTATTGGCACGGCAGGCCCCTCCCCCAGAAGGCAGGGTGAAAAATCAAGAAGCCCACATCCCTAAGGTCCCTATAAAACAAGTACACACTGCCTGGGTCCCGGTCAATAACTTGTGCTCTGGACATCCCCACAATCTCTCCTCATAAGAATGATGAGAAGGAGGATCCCCCCCAGCAAAGAAAAGACAATGAGTCTGTGGCCTCTGACACTGAACTGATGGATATGGATATAACCAAATTATCAGAAATGGAGTTCAGAGTAAGAATGGTCAAGATGATGTGTAGACTTGAAAAAAGTTTTAACGGAAATGTTAATTAGAATATAGAATCTCTAAGGTCAGAAATGAGAGCAAATCAGTCAGAAATTAAAAATTCTATGAAACAAATGCAGTCAAAATTAGGTGCTCTCACGGCCAGGGTGAATGAGGCAGAAGAAAGTATCAGCGAATTAGAGGATGGGTTAGTAGAAGAGAAAGCTAAAATAGAAACTTGGCTCAAAAAAATCCAATTTCAAGAAAGTACGTTACCAGACATTACTGACTCAATGAAACGTTCCAATGTCAGGATCATCAGCATCCCCAAGGGTGTGGAGAAAAACAGAGGTCTAGAAGAGATATTTCAACAAATTGTAGCTGAAAACTTCCCTAATCTAGCAAAGGAAACAAGCATTCATGTCCAAGAGGTGGAGAGGACAGCTCCCAAGCTCAACAACGACAAACCTATGCCACATCACGTCAGAGTGCAATTCGCAAATATTAGATCCAAGGATACAGTATTGAAAGCGGCCAGGGCAAAGAAATTCCTCACATACCAAGGCAAAGGTATCAGAATTACGTCAGACCTGTCTACACAGACCTGGAATGAGAGAAAGGCTTGGGGGGCATTTTTAAAGCTCTTTCAGAGAAAAACATGCAGCCAAGTATCCTTAAACCAGAAAGGCTGTCATTCAGAATTGATAGAGAAATAAAGACCTTCCAGGATCGCCAGTCATTGAACAATTTCGTAACCACGAAACCAGCCCTACAGGAGATATTAAGGGAGGTTCTATAAAAGTAAAAATGCCCCAAGAGTGATACAGAACAGAAAGTCACAAGCTATAGAAACAAACACTTTACAGGCAACATGACATCATTAAAATCATATCACTCAACAGTCAGCCTCAATGTAAATGGCTAAATGCTCCCATAAAACGCCACAGGGTTGCAGATTGGATAAAAAAACACGACCAATCCATTTGCTGTCTGCAAGAGACTTATCTTTAACCTAAAGATACATCCAGACTGAAAGTAAAGGGATGGAATTACATCTTAAACAACAATGGACCTGAAAAGAAAGCTGGGGTAGCAATTCTCATAACAGACAGATTGGATTTTAAACTAATGACTATACCTAGTGACACAGAAGGGCACTATATTATTCTTTTTTTTTAATGATTCTTTATTATATTATGTTAGTCACCATACAGAACATCCCCGGATTCCGATATAAAGTTCGATGCTCCATTAGTTCCATATAACACCTAGTGTAACATGCAATAAGTGCCCTCCTCAACACCCATCACCACTCAATTCCATACCCTCACCCCCGCCCCTCTGAAGGCCTCAGTTTGTTTCTCATAGTCCATAGTCTCTCATGTTTCATTCCCCCTTCTGATTACTACCCCTTTCTTTATCCCTTTCTTCCCCTAACAATCATCCTAGTTCTTATGTTCCATAAATGAGAGAAATCATATGATAATTGTCTTTCTCTGCTTGACTTATTTCACTTAGCATTATCTGCTCCAGTGCCGTCCATGTGGCAGCAAANTCCATGTTGCAGCAAATGTTGAGAATTCGTTCTTTCTGATAGCTGAGTAATATTCCATTGTATACATGGACCACAGCTTCTTATTCCAGTCATCTGTTGAGGGGCATCACGGCTCCTTACAGGATTTAGCTATTGTGAACAATGCTGCTAAGAACATTGGGGTGCATATGGCCCTTCTCTTCACTACATCTGTATTATTGGGGTAAACACCCAATAGTGCGATGGCTGGGTCATAGGGTAGCTCAATTTTTAACTTTTTAAGGGACCTCCACACTGTTTTCCAGAGTGGCTGTACCAACTTGCATCCCACCAACAATGTAGGAGGGATCCCCTTTCTCCACACCCTCTCCAACAATTGCTTCTTACCTTGTCTATTTTTGCCATTCTAACTGGCATAAGGTGGTATCTCAGTGTGGTTTTGATTTGAATTTCCCTGATGGCTAATGATCTTAGACATTTTTTCATGTGTCGGCTAGCCATTTGTATGTCTTCATTGGAAATGTGTCTGTTCATATCTTCTGCCCATTTTTTGATTTGTTTCTTTGTTTCTCGTGTATTGAGTTCGAGAAGTTCTTTGTAGATCTTGGATACCAGTCCCTTATCTGTAGTGTAATTTGAAAATATATTCTCCCTTTCCGTGGGCTCTCTCTTAGTTTTTTTGATTGTTTCCTTGGCTGTGCAGAAGCTTTTTATCTTGATGAAGTCCCATATGTTTATTTTACCTCATGTTTCTCTTGCTTTTGGAGAAGTGTCATGAAAAAGGTTGCTCTGGCCGATGTCGTAGAGGTTGCTGCCTATGTTCTGCTCTAGAATTTTGATGGATTCCTGTCTCACTTTGAGGTCTTTCATCCATTTGGAGTTTATTTTTGTGTATGGTGTGAGAGAGTGGTCAAGTTTCATTCTTTGGCATGTAGCTGTCCAATTTTCCCAGCACCATTTATTGAAGAGACTGTCATTTTTCCACCGGATGTTTTTTTCTGCTTTTTCAAAGATTAGTTGCCCAAAGAGCCGAGGGTGCATTTCTGGGTTCTCTATTCTGTTCCATTGATCTATTGGTCTGTTTTGGTGCCAGTACCATGCTGTCTTTGTGATCACAGCTTTGTAGTACAGCTCAAATTCTGGCATTGTGATGCCCCCAGCTTTGTTTTTCCTTTTCAACAGTTCCTTGGAGATTCGGGACCTTTTCTGGTTACATACAAATTTAAGTAATATTTGTTCCAGTTCTTTGAAAAATGTCCTCGGTATTTTGATCGGGATAGCATTGAAAGTGTAGATTGCTCTGGGTAGCATGGACATTTTAACTATGTTAATTCTTCCAATCCATGAGCATGGAATATTTTTCCATCTTTTTATGTCTTCCTCAATATCTTTCAAAAGTGATCTATAGTTTCTAGGATATAGGTCCTTTACGTCTCTGGTTAAGTTAATTCCAAGGTAACGTATGGTTTTTGGTGCTATTGTAAATGGGATGGATTCCCTAATTTCTCTTTCTTCAGTCTCATTATTCGTGTATAGAAATGCAACTGATTTCTGGGCATTGAATTTGTTTCCTGCCACCTTACTGAATTGTTCTATAACTTCTAATAGTTTGGGAGTGGATTCCTTTGGGTTTTCCATATAGAGTATCATGTCATCTGCAAAGAGAGACAGTTTGACTTCTTCTTTGCCGATTTGGATACCTTTGATCCCTTTTTGTCGTCTGATTGCTGTTGCAAGGTCTTCTAGTACTATGTTGAATAATAGTGGCGAGAGCGGGCATTCTTGTAGTGTTTCTAATCTTAAGGGAAAGGCTTCCAGCTTTTCCCCGTTGAGAATAATGCTTGCAGTAGGCTTTTCATAGATGGCTTTTATGAGTTTGAGAAATGTACCCTGTATTCCTACACTCTGAAGGGTTTTAATCTGGAAAGGATGCTGTATTTTGTCAAATGCTTTTTCTGCATCAATTGAGAGGATCATATGGTTCCTGAGTCTTTTCTTGTTGACATGATGTATCACACTGATTGATTTGCTAATGTTGAACCACACTTGCATCCCAGCGATGAATCCCACTTGGTCATGATGGATAATCCTTTTAATATACTGTTGGAGTCTATTAGCAAGGATCTTGTGGAGCATTTTGGCGTCCATATTCATTAAGGAAATCAGTCTGTAATTCTCCTTTCTGAGGGGTCTTTGCCTGGTTTGGCGATCAAGGTAATATTAGCCTCATAGAATCAGTTTGGTAGCTTTCCTTCTGTTTCTATTTTTTGAAATAGCTTTAGGAGAATAGGTATTATTTCTTCTTTGAATGTTTGGTAGAATTCCCCAGGAAAACCGTCTGGGCCTGGAGTTTTATTATTTGGAAGGTTGTTTATCACTGACTCAATTTCTTCATAGTTAATTGCCCTATATAAGAAATCTATTTCTTCCTGTTTCAGTCTTCGTAGTTCATAGGTTTCCAGGGAAGCCTCCATCTCTTCCAGATTGCTTAGCTTTTTGGCATATGGCTGTTGATAAAAATTTCTAATAATCCTTCCAATTTCAATGTTGTTGGGCATGCCTCCATCTCTTCCAGATTGTTTAGTTTTTTGGCATATAGCTGTTGATAAAAGTTTCTAATTATCCTTGCAATTTCAATGGTGCTGGTCGTGACCTCTCCTTTTTCATTCATAATTTTACTAATTTCGGTCCTTTCTCTTTGCTTTTGGATCAGGCTTGCCAGGGATCTGTCAATTTTATGGATTCTCTCAAAGAACCAGCTTCCAGTCCTGTTGATCTGCTCTACTGTACTTCTGCTTTCTAATTCATTGTTTTCTGCTCTAATTTTGGTCAACTGCTTCCTCGTGAGTGGGTTAGGCCTGTCCCANTTAGGCCTGTCCCTCTGTTGCTGTTCCAGTTTCTTGAGGTGAGAATATAGAAACTGCATTTTAGATTTTTCTATTCTTTTGAGTGAGGCTTGGATGGCTATGTATTTCCCCCTTAGGACTGCCTTTGCAGTATCCCATAGGTTTTGGACCGTTGTGTTTTCATTCTCGTTGGTCTCCATAAATTGTTTAAATTGATTTTTGATTTCCTGGTTTATGGAGTCATTCTTAAGCAGGATGGTTCTTAGCCTCCAAGTGTTTGAGTTTCTTCCAGGTTTTTCCTTGTGGTTGAGTTCCAATTTCAGAGCGTTGTGGTCTGAGAATATGCATGGGATAATTTCAATCTTTTGGTATCGGTTGAGACCTGTTTTGTGTCCCAGGACATGATCTATTCTTGAGAATGTTCTATGGGTATTAGAATAGAATGAGTATTCTTTGGTTCTGCGGTGTAGTGTTCCATATATATCTATGACGTCCAACTCGTCGAGTATGGCATTCAAAGCCTTTGATTCTTTGCTAAGTTTTTGCCAGGGTGTTCTATTTCTGATAGTGGGGTGTTGAGGTCCCCTACTATTACTGTTTTCATCTATATGTCTTTTTAATTTGGTTAAGAGTTGGCTTGTGTATCTTGCTGCTCCCCTGTTGGGGGCATATATATTTATAATTGTCATGTCCACTTGTTAGGGACATCCTTTAAGAATAATATAGTGCCCTTCTGTGTCTCTCTCTTTGGCCTCTAGTTTAAAATCCAGTCTATCTGATATGAGAATTTCTACTCCAGCTTTCTTTTGAGGTCCATTCGCATGGAAGATGGTACTCCATCCCCTTACTCTAAGTCTGAATGCATCTTTGTGTTCAAAATGAGTCTCTTGTAGACAGGAAATGGATGGGTCATGTCTTTTTATACAATCTGCAACCCTGTGGCATTTTATGGGAGAGTTCTAACTGTTTACATTGGCACTGAGAACTGAGAGGTAGAATTTTAATGATGCCATGTTGCCAGCAAAGTCTTGGTATGTATCGGTTGTGACTTTCCACTCTGTATCACTCTTGGGGCCTTTTTACCTTTATAGAACCCCCTTTAATATCTCCTGTATGGCTGGTTTTGTGGTTACAAAATTGGTTAATGACTGGTGATTCTGAGACGTCTTTATTTCTCCATCAATTCTGAGTGACAGCCTTGCTGGATCAAGGATCCTTGGCTGCATGGTTTTCTCTGAAAAAGCTTTAAAAATGTCCCCCCTGAACCCTTTCTCTCATTCCAGGTCTCTGTAGACAGGTCTGACGTAATTATGATACCTTTGCTTTGGTATGTGAGAAATTTCTTTGCCCTGGCCACTTTCAATACTGTATCCTTGGATCTAATATTTGCGAATTGCACTATGACGTGACGTGGCATAGGTTTGTCATGGTTGAGCTTGGATGGGGTCCTCTCTTCCTCTTGGACATGAATGTTTTTTTCCCCTTCTAGATTAGGGAAGTTTTCATCTACAATTTGTTCAAATATCCCTTCTAGACCTCTGTTTTTCTCCACCCCCTCAGGGATGCCAATGATTCTGACATTGGATCATTTCATAGAGTCAGTAATCTCCTGTAATCTACATTCATGGGCGTGGATTTTTTTAAGACCAGCTTCTATAATCGTTTTTTCTTCTACTAACCCATCCTCCAATTCGCTAATGCGTTCCTCTGCTTTCGTCACCATGGCCATCAGAGTATCTAGTTTTGACTGCATTTGTTTCATAGAATTTTTAATTCTGTCAGATTCACTCTTATTTCCGTCCTAAGGGATATTATATTCTCAGGAATAATTTCGTTAATACTTTTTTCAAGTCTACTCATCATTTTGACCATTGTTACTCAGAATTCCATTACTGATAATTTGGTTACATCCATATCCATTATTTCCGTGGCCGAGGCCACAGACTCACTGACTTTTCTTTGCTGGGGGTGTGCTTCTCCTAGTTGTCCTTCTGATGAGGAGAGGTTGCGGGGTTGTCCAGAGCCCAGATTATTTACTGGGACCCAGGCCGTGCGCCCTTGTTTTATAGGGATCTTAGGGATGTGGTCTTCTTCTCTAATGATTTTATTTATTTATTTATGTTGCAGAGAGCTAACCAGCAAGAGAGGGAACACAAGCAGGGGAGTGCGAGAGGATGAAGCAGCCTCACAGCGGAGGAGCCCAATGTAGGACTACTTTCCAGAAAGACAGGATTGCACCCTAAGCTGAGGTCAGGTGCTCAGTGCCTGCTCCACCCAGGCGCCCCACATTGTGGGCTTCTTGATTTTTCAATGGACCTCAAAAGAAAGCTGGGGTAGCAACTCATATCAGACAGATTGGATTTTAAACTAAAGACTATAGCTAGAGACACAGAAGGGCACTATATTATTCTTAAAGGATGTATCCAGGAAGTGGACATGACAACTATAAATATATATGCCCCCTACAGAGGAGCAGCAAGATACACAAGCCAACTCTTAACCACAATAAGGAGACATATAGATGAAAATACATTAATAGTAGGGGACCTCAACACTCCATTATCAGCAATAGACAGAGCACTGGAGCAGAACACCAACAAAGAAACAAGACGTTGAATGCCATACTCGAGATGTTGGACCTCATAGATATATATAGAACATTATATCCCAGAACCAATGAATACTCATTCTATTCTAAGGCCCACGGGGCATTCTCAAGAATAGACCATGATCTGGGTCAAAAAATAGGTCTCAACCGATACCAAAAGACTGAAATTATTCCCTGCATATTCTCAGACTACAACGTTTTGAAATTGGAACTCAACCACAAGGAAAAATTTGGAAGAAACTCAAACACTTGGAGACTAAGAACCATCCTGCTCAGGAATAATTCGATTAACCAGGAAATTAAAAATCAATTTAAACAATTTATGGAGACCAATGAGAATGAAAACACAATGGTCCAAAACCTATGGGAATCTGCAAAGGCAGTCCTGAGGGGGAAATATATAGCCATCCAAGCCTCAGTCAAAACAATAGAAAAATCTAAAATGCAGTTTTTATATTCTCACCTCAAAAAGTTGGAGCAGCAATGGAGGAACAAGCCTAACCCATGCACGAGAAAGCAGTTTATCAAGATTAGAGCAGAAATCAATGTATTAGAAACCAGGAGCACAGTAGAGCATATCAACAGAACTAGAAGCTAGTTCTTTCAAAGAGTAAATAAAATTGAGAAACCACTGGCATGACTTATCCAAAAGAATAGAGAAAGGACCCAAATTAATAAATTATGAATGAAAAGGGAGAGGTCAGAACAAACACCAACGAAATTAGAAGGATAATTCGAAACTTTTAACAACAGCTTTTTGCCAATAAATTAAGGTATCTGGAAGAGTTGGAGGCCTTCCCAGAAACCTTTAAAATACAACACTGAAACAGGAAGAAATTGTTTTAAACAGGCTGATTAATTATGAAGAGATTGAAACAGTGATAAAAAACCTTCCAAGAAACAAAACACCAGGACTGGATGGCTTTCCTGGGGAATTCTACCAAACATTCAAAGAAGAAATTATACTTATTCTCTAAAGCTATTTCAAAAAATAGAAGGAAAGCTACCAAACTCATTCTATGAGGCCAGTATTACCTTGATCCCCAAACCAGGCAAAGAACCCATCAAAAAGGAGAATCAAAGACCGATTTCACTAATATATATGGACACCAAAATTCTCAACAAGATCCTGGCTGATAGAATACAACAGTACATTAAAAGGATTATCTATCATGACCAAGTGGGAGTCATCCCTGGGGTGCAAGGGTGGCTTAGCTTTTGTAAATCGATCAGTGTCATACATTGTATCCAGAAGGAAAGGGTGGCTCAGCTTTTGTAAATCGATCAGTGTCATACATTGTATCCAGAAGGAAAAAGCCAAAAATCATATGATTCTCTCAATAAATGCAGAAAAAGTCATTTGACCAAATATAGCATCCTTTCCAGATTAAAACCCTTCAGAGTGTATGGATAGAGGGTACATTCCTCAATCTCATAAAAGCCACCTATGAAAAGCCTACAGCAAATATCATTCTCAATGGGGAAAAGCTGGAAGCCTTTCCCTTAAGATCAGGAACACGACAAGGATGCCCACTCTCACCACTATTTTCAACATAGTACTAGGAGTCCTTGCAACAGCAATCAGACAACAAAAAGGGATAAATGGTAGCCAAATTGGCAAAGAAGTAGTCAAAATATCTCTCCTCGTGGATGACAAGATACTCTATATGGAAAACCCCAAAGATTCCACTCCCAAACTATTAGAAGTTATAGAGCAATTCAGTAATGTGGTGGGATACAAAATGAATGCTCAGAAATCAGTTGCATTTCTATACACGGATAATGAGACTGAAGAAAGAGAAATTGCGGAATCCATCCCATTTACAATAGCACCAAAAATCAACGTTGCCTTGGCAATAACTTAACCGAGACGTTAAGGACCTATATTCTAGAAACTACAATTCACTCTTGAAAGACATTGAAGAAAATACAAAAAGATGGAAAAATATTCCATTCTCATGGATCAGAAAAATTAACATAGTTAAAATTTCCATGCTACGCAGAGCAATCTACACTTTCAATGCTATCCTGATCAAAATACCAATGACATTTTTCAAAGAATTGAAACTAATAGTCCTTAAATTTGTATGGAACCAGAAAAAGCCTTACTCTCCAAGGAATTGATGAAAAGGAAAAGCAAAGCTGGGGGCATTACAATATTGTATTTCAATGTGTACTACAAAGCTGTGATCACAAAGACAGCATGGTACTGGCACAGAAACAAACACATAGACCAATGGAACAGAATAGAGAACCCAGAAATGGACCTTCGGCTGTTTGTGCAACTAATCTTTGATAAAGCAGGAAAAAACGTCCAGTGGAAAAAAGGCAGGCTGTTCAATAAATGGTGCTGGGAAAATTGGACAGCTCCATAAAAAGAATGAAACTTGACCACTCTCTCACATCATACACGAACATAAACTCCAAAAGAATGAAAGACCTCAATGTGAGACAGGCATCCACCAAAATCCCAGAGGAGAACACACGCAGTAACCTCTAGGATTTCGGCTAAAGCAACCTTTTTCATGACACATCTCCAATGGCAAAAGAAACAAAAGATAAAATGATCTTGTGGGGCTTCATCAAGTAAAAAGCTTCTGCATCAAAAAAACTAAGAGGCATCCGACAGAATTGGAGAAGATATTTGCAAATGATGCTACAGATAAAAGACTGGTATCCAAGATCTACAAAGAACTTCTCAAACTCAATACACGAGAAACAAATAAACAAATCCTAAAATGGACAGAAGATATGAACAGACACTTTTCCAATGAAGACATACAAATGGCTAACAGACACATGAAAAAATGTTCAAAATCATTAGCCATCAGGGAAATTCAAATCAAAACCACACTAAGATACCACCTTATGCCAGTTGGAATGGCAAAAATTGACAAGGCAAGAAACAACAATTGTTGGAGAGGATGTGGAGAAAGGGGATCCCTCCTACATTGTTGTTGGGAGTGCAAGTTGGTACAATCACTCTGGAAACCAGTGTGGAGGTCCCTTAAAATGTTAGAAATTTAGCTTTGCCCTATGATCCAGCCATTGCAATACTGGGTATTTACCCCAAAGATACAGATGTAGTGAAGAGAATGGCCATATGCACCCCAATATTTGTAGTCCACAATAGCTAAATCATGGAAGGAGCCGAGATGCCCTTCAACAGATGACTGGATAAGAAGTTGTGGTCCATATATTCAATGGAATATTACTGAGATATCAAAAAGAATGATTTCTCAACATTTGCTGCAACATGGACAACACTGGAGGAGATAATGCTAAGTGAAATAACTCAAGCAGGGAAGGAACGTTATCATATGATTTCTCTCATCTATGTATCATAAGAACTAGGAAGATCGGTAGGAGAAGAAAGGGATTAAGAAAGGGGGGGTTATCAGAAGGCGGAATGAAGCATGAGAGACTATGGACTCTGAGAAACAAAGTGAGGGCTTCAGAGGGGAGGGGGTGGAGGAATGGGATAGGCTCGTGATGGGTGGTGGGGAGGGCATGTATAGCATAGTGAACTGGGTGTTATACGCAACTAATGAATCATTGAACTTAACATCAAAAACCAGGGATGTATTGTATGGTGACTAACATAATATAATAACAAAACATTAAAAGAAATATAAAAGTATATAACTTTCTTAGTTTTGTGAATGGAAAAGATATCTAAAACAATCAAATCATTCAATAATTTGAGGATAATATATGTTCATCAATTCCACAAATATTTAATAAACACCTAGGATTCATTGTTCTAAGTTGCTACAATTTTTTTTTATTCATTGTTGCTTCAATTTGATAGTCAATGGAGCAGACAAAATCATTGTGTAAAAATAATCTTGGACTTCATTGTTTTTGTCCATTCGTATTAGTACTGATATTTGCATGTGGGGAAGATTGTCCCGCCTTGTGAAAAATGAAAGAAGCTTGCACTGAAGGGAAAGCAAGACCCACACAAACTGCAGCTAAGAAATTTAAAGAATGCCATGCAGCCACTCATTATATAGGTGCCACTGTACCTGCTTCCTAGTGTAGTTCTCATATTACCCATAATACCATTATCCAATGACAACGTACGGTATAATATTGTCTATTACTTTCAGTATTTTCTGTATGCATGCATATGCATATAGGTGTATTTTTTGTTTGTAATAAGTTGCCTTATAATATATGTACTCTTTTGTATAATGCTTCTGTTGCTTCAAATTATGAAATTTTCTGAATGTATTAAAATTGTAATATTTAGATATAAAAAAATTAAATAATACCATGAAAGTTCAGCAAAGATATATAGAAGAATCTTTGTCTAATTTCAAATAAGGAAAGTTTTTCTAGACAGAAAATACAAAAATGCATACTTGGAAAATCTAATTTGGCTTTTTAAGAATTAAAACATCCTGGGGCACTGGGTGGGTCATTTGGTTAATCATCTGACTCTTGGTTTCAGCTCAGGTTATGATCTCATGGGTCCTCGGATCAAGCCCCACCTTGGGCTCCATGCTCAGCAGGGAGTCTGCTTGAGATTTTCTCCCTCTGCCCCTCCCCTCATGTACCCTCTCTCTCTCTCAAACAAAGAAATAAAACTTAAAAATAAGAATTAAATAAAATAAGAATTAAATAATCAAAGAAATAAATTAAATGAAAGAATTAATTAAAGAAATAAATTTAATAAGAATTAAAACATCCTTATAATGAGTACCATAAACATTTTAAATGGTAAATAAAAATTATTAAGAGAAAGATATGTGTATGTATATATAACACAGATATATAGAGGTAAAAATGTGTATATAATAGACAATGACTAGTCTTACATTATAAGGAGATTTTAGTAATTAATAAGGAGAAAATAGTATAAGCCTATACGAACATAATTAAATACAAAGCCAGACAACTTTGAAATCTCTCTCCCTCTTTAGGTATATACAAAGTTGAATTGACCATGTATGTACACACACACACACACACACACACACACACACACACACACAGTGCATATATATATAGTGCATGTATATATATATGTGTGTGTGTATATACACATTTTCAAAATTATGTATACATATATATACACACACACATATATAATTAGATACAAAGCCAGACAATTTAAATCTCTCTCCCTATTTAGGTATATATGAAGGAGAGAGATTTCAAAATTGTCTATGTATATATATATATACATATGAACACACATATATAGTGTTTATATTGTATATGTGTGTATATAAATGCATATATACACATTTTCAAAATTGTCTATGCATATACATACACACATGTATACAGACACACACACACACAAATGTACATGAAAGTTTGTTTTCCCTAATAAACAAAGGCAAACAATGAGATACCACTCTTCATCTTTTTAAATTGCTAAAAATTGTAGGTAAATGATTATATTCAATACTGACAGTTGAGAAAAAAAAGTTCTCATACACTAGCAGTGGGAGCTTGAATGTGTACAATCCTTAACACTCTGATCAAAAAACCCTTTGTCTATGTCATTTCTTTTACAGAATAACATTCTCGAGAAAAACCTAGAGGCTTGAACCTTGGCATGGGGCCAAACTCAAGAGAGGACTAGAAACAGGGGGCGGGACCACAGGGAGGGAGGGGCGAGGCGGACAATAAAGAATGCAGAGCCTCCTCTGTGACATTTGAGACTGTGCTTAAAGGTCCTAGTTAGACTAGGGCGTAGGCAGAGGTGGCAGGCCACAGCAATGCCATGGCAGTGAAAGCTCTGCAACAGTCTCATTTAGGGGATCTGAGATCTTTCATCTATGGGGCCCCTGAGCAGTCAGATACTGCAATGCAGGGAATCAGGCATAGTTAATTTGCAACCCCCAGTAGCCCAGGCGGGCCCCAATTATATATCTGGCAGCCGTAAATGCAAGCAGAGCAGTGGGCCCTGCCTAAGCCCGGAATCTGAGATCAGCCAAAGGTCTTTAGACCAGGAAGAGGATCTACAGCATGTAGTCAGCGCAAGCCAGGGTAAAAAAGTTAAGATCGCATCTGAATATGCTTACCAAACTTTATTTTTGAGCGGAGAAACAAGTGATGTTAAAGTTCGTGCCCTGGGGAAAGTATGGTGTTTACACAAAATGTTTTTATGTCTGTCAGGCTACTTTGCTACTATGTTTAGAGGTTTTTGGGAAGAATCGCATAAAGATATTATTGACCTGGAGATTAATACCAGAATATAAACGTTGATTCCCTGAACTTTGTACTAGGCTTTGTACTAGGCTCATTGTATAGGGATAAATACATCTTAATTGATCCCCTTCAAATTCCACGAGTTTTGGCAACAGCATGCCTGTTTCAAGTAGAGAAATTAATTCAGCAGTGTGATGAGACCATGAAGAAAACAATTTATGTAAAAACTGTAGGTGGCTATTATGCAGCAGCAGAGACCTATGGGTTACATTCTGTAAAGACGGTGTTTTGAATGTCTTCTCCACAATTTGATGACACATCCAAGTGTTGAACTTTACGAAGAACTCAGTATAGATCTCATGAATCTTCTAATTTCTTCTTCTAATTTATTAGTAATGCAAAAGGAAATGGATGTATATACCACACTTAAAGAGTGGATGTTCCTTCACCTTAACCCAGCTTGGAAAGGCTCAGTGAAACAGCTTTTAGCTAATGCAAACAACTGGTTTTCTAGTCACAGGGAATGTGTTGGTAACATTGCCTTTCTTGAAACCAAACAAGGTATACCATTCCAACCAGTGTTTAAAAACTTAAGATTTCACCATATCATCTCTGACCTGACCGCCACAGAGTTATTGAACAAGATACTCTGATACTTTCAAAATGGTTATCATCTGTTTATAAACAACAATGGTTTACCTTGCTTAGAGCACAACAATACAGGGAAATTGGGCCTCAAAACATCAATGAAACAGAACTTAAAGAACATAGCATGAGATGTGGTAAGAGGATTGTCAAGGATGGAAAATACTCCTGGAAGTTGTCAGGTTACAACTTTGGCTTTCCCTTACATGTCATCTTCACCAGCCATTATATAATTTTCAAGCAAAATACTTTCAGTCAGCCATGTGACAGTTCCATTTCTCTACAACCTCTAAGAAATATTCTGTTCAGATTAACTTTGGTGTATTTTGATTCTGGTGGAAAACTAAGTTTCAGCAAAACAACTGGTTACAAAATACTTACCTTTGAAAAGGATGAGGAACGAGTGGTCATGAAGTTGGATAGCACAGTTCTGAGTTTCCCTTTATATGTATTCTGTAACTTCTTGTTTATATCATTAGAAAATCCAGGAAATTGACAGTCTTGTCAATGAGGATATATTAGCATTTTGAAAACTTCTGATGTCTCATATCATTTAATGGCCCTACTGTTAAACACAATAAAGACCAATAACAGAAATAAAAATAATCTTTTAACTGTAACTATCATAAATGACTACTATTTATCTTCATTTTATTTCTGCATATCAATGAAGAAAAAGTTTAATTCCAGGAAAATGTATCTGTGAAACCAAGTGGTCAATGATGCTGACATCTTTCACTTTTCATTTACCATCAACAGGCAAGCTCCAAATGGAAACAAAGAGACTATAGGAAAAATAAATTAACTTGTTAGATAAATTTTACGTTAACTAATATTGAGAGAAAATTAAAAAAAATATCTTCCTTGCTGAAATTGTTGCACAAGTGTGACTCTAATTGCAGCAATATTACAAAAGAGTTAATTAAGTAAAAGCTATGATTAGGAATTTTCTTTGGACTCTGTAATGTACCAGTTAAATAGCCAGACAAATAATGTCAGGTTTTACATTACATATGGTATAATTTATTGGTATTTTACACTTAATCTGCCACGTGTCCCATTTTCTCTGTGGTTTGGAGAATGCATGTTTCTGACTATCTGGAAAATAAATATTTTCCACACTTAAAGGGTGGAAATATGAATTAAAAAGTGGATATATAGGGGCGCCTGGGTGGCACAGCGGTTAAGCGTCTGCCTTCGGCTCAGGGTGTGATCCCGGCGTTATGGGATCGAGCCCCACATCAGGCTCCTCCGCTATGAGCCTGCTTCTTCCTCTCCCACTCCCCCTGCTTGTGTTCCCTCTCCTGCTGGCTGTCTCTATCTCTGTCAAATAAATAAATAAAATCTTTAAAAAAAAAAGTGGATATATAATGCATATAACTTATATATACAAGTTATATAGTTACATATTATTATATACCATATAAATATATGCAAAATATATTAATATAAGTATTTAATAACAATTATATAACATATAAACATATAATAACATAATTATATATATTATATGTAAATATATACAAATAAAGATATAGTTATATATAATATATGAACTCATATATATGCACACACATATACAATTTTTGAAAAGGTTGGATAAAGGTTATGAACTAAAATGGGTTTTATAAATACCAGTTATTCCTGTGGATATCCAGATATGAATAATTTCAAAGTATCCTCTTCATTTTTTCTATTTGTGTTTATATTTGGTTTACTCTTTTTTTGCCAGAGTTTGTCCTTGTTGTCTATGGAGTATCTGAAGTAACATTTATTTCAAAATAGAAGCCAATTGGATAAACATTATACTTTCAAAAATATGTCTACTAGTTCATGAGCTAGGAAGAGAGAGCCCTGTCTGTCCAGCTGACTGGTGCAAATTTCAAAAAATTTTATAGCACCTTGAATGCTGTTTATATTTGTTCAATACAATTGTCTTTTTCTATGAACATACATAATAATCATATCACATATTCCTTGCATACCAAGCATGCAGTCAAGAATAACTTATTTTAATGTGCTTACCACAGCCATTTTTCAATTTTTATCTACATGGTTCTCATGTTCTATCAAATTGTAAGGATATTGCAATAACATACATCATGTATTCCATCCCCTCTCCAGGCAAAGTCTAAATGAGTTCTCAATTTAAAATTTTAAAAACTTGGAACTTTTAGAAAATAAAAATCCTAAATTTGAAAGAGAACAGTAGGGGAAAGTAGAATTGCACATGGAATCACAAAAGTCTGTGGTACGCCCCAAAAGACTGCTTAGTTGCTTAACAGATATTACTATCACAACTTCCTCAAGTATCTCACTCAGTGTTACACATAAGGAGTGGGGTAATGATAGCAAGAGAAAAATATGACTGTCATGCTCCATATTTCGCCAAATAACTTAGGATCATTGTTTCAAATACTCTGCCAATCCCAAAACATAAGTGAACCTGTAAGTAATTTAGGTTATCTCTTACCCCCTTGGTCTCCACCTGGTCCTTCAACCATCATTTAAGATAGATTATTTATTTAGTTAGTTATTTAGTTATTTATATTTATGTTTTAGAGAGTGCATGCATGAACAGGGTAGCAGAAGGGTAGACGGAGGGAGAGAGAGAATCTTAAGCAGGCTCCACACCCAGCCTGGAGCCCAATGCAGGGCTTGATCTCACAACCCTGAGATCATGACCTGAACTGAAATCAAGAGTCAGTTGCTTAACGGACTGAGCCACCCAGTTGACCCTGAGATACATAACTGAAGTAAAGATCAAAGATGCAACTTTCCATTTTAGTGGCTCAAGATCTAACCTACCACTCTGGTGATGACTGAAGCTACCAAAAGTCACTAGAAAATACCAGAAACTTTGCAAATCTGCTTTCTTAATGTGACTGGCCATTTTATTTCAAATTCAAGTTAGTAACCCCATTTAGTATTAAATAAAGGCAGTTCAGTGATGGGTATTAAGGAGGGCATGTATTGCATGGAGCACTGGGTGTTATACACAAACAATGAATCATGGAACACTGCATCAAAAACTAATAATGTACTGTATGGTGACTAACATAATAAATAAATAAATAAATAAATAAATAAATAAATAAATAAAATATTTTTCCCCCGTGATGTGATTTTGTTTTATTTTATTTATTTTGGTTTTTTTCTAATTTATTTATTTATTTATTTATTTATTTATTTATTTATTTATTTATTATGTTCAGTTAGCCAGCATATTGTACATCATAAGTTTTTGTTGTAGTGTTCAACGATTCATTAGTTGTGTATATGTTAAGAAAGCATTAAGGATAAAATCAGCCTATTGCTAATACCATTTTCAAAGGTCAGGCACAGATTCTAAAAGTTAACATTTTTCTTTTTTTTTAATAAAGGCTTCCAATAATGTCCCTACTTTAGTGAAGAGACATTTTACTGATCTATATCTAGGAAATCTTGTTCATATTTTATCTGCTTTTTAAAAAATTGAGACATAATATGCAACATTACATCAGTTTCAGGTGTATGACATAATGGTTAAATATTCATATATATTGTGAAATAATAACCACAATAGGTCTAGTTAACATCCATCCCCACATATAATTACAACTATTTTTCTTGTGATGAGAACTTTTAAGATCTACTCTCATAGCAACTTTCAAATATACAACAAAATATTACTAATGATAGTCACCATGATATACATTATACCCACAAAACTTAGCTTATTTTGTATCTGGAAGTTTGTATTTTTTGGCCACCTTTACCTATTTCACCCATCTGCCACACACAGCTTCTGGCAAGCATTAATCTAATCTGCTCTCTGTATGTATAAGTTTTGTTGTTGTTGTTGTTGTTGTTTAGTTTTGTTTTAGATTACACGTTTAGGTGAGAACATACAGTATTTATCTTTCTCTGTCTGACTTATTTCATTTAGCATAATTCCCTCAACTTACACTTTACATTCTCTTATATTGTGTATGTATTGATAAATTAAAGTAGCTATAGCTATTTTTAATACTTTTGTCTTTTGAACTTATACTAGAGTTAAGTGGTTAACACAACACTATATTAGAGTATTCTGAATCTGATAATATTCATGACTTTACCAGTGTGTTATTTTTACAGCTTTATTAAGATACAACTGACATTGAATATTGTTCAAACTTAGGGTGTTTAATGTGTTGATTTGATACACTTATATACTGCAATATCACCATAGTGTTTTTAGCTAACACTTCCATCATGTCACTTAATTTCCATTTCTTTTTTATAAGAATATTTGGCTACTTATTTAGCAACTTTCAAGTATATAATATGGTATTGTTAGCTATAATCACCATGGTATACAATAGGTCTCTAAAACTTACTCATCTTAACACTGGAAGTTTGTATTGTTTGACCAGCATCACTCTGTTTCCCCTACAACAAGGCCCTGGTAACCATCAGTCTATTCTTTGTTTCTTAGTTCATCTTTTTCAGATACTACATATAAGTGATATCCTATAGTAATTATCTTTCGCTGGTTTACTTCACTTAGCAGAATGCCTTCAAGTTTCATCCAAACTATCACATATGTCAGGATTTTATTCTTGCTCATGGCTCACTACTATTTCACTGGATACATATAGTGTATCTTCATTATCAATTCATCCACTGAGGGACACTTAGATTGTTTATTAGGTTCTTTTTTTAATTTTATTTCTCAGAGAGAGAGTACAAGCAGGGGGAGTGCAGACAGAAGGAGAAGCAGGTTCCCTGCTGAACAAGGAGCCGGATGTGGGACTTGATCCCAGGACCCTGGGATCATGACCTGAGCAGAAGGCAGACGTTTAACTGACTGAGCCCCCCAGTACCCCTGTTTATTAGATTATTGTTTATTTTATTTGGTTGTTTATTTTCATGTTACTAGATTGTGTGCTTTTTTAATTTTTTATTTATTTTTATTTTTTATTATTTTATTTTTGTAATGATTTTTTATTATATTATGTTAGTCACCATACAGTACATCCCCGGCTTCTGATGTAAAGCTCGATGATTCATTAGTTGCGTATAACACCCAGTGCACCATGCAATACGTGCCCTCCTTACTACCCATCACCAGTCTATCCCATTCCCCCACCCCCTCCCCTCTGAAGTCTTCAGTTTGTTTCTCATAGTCCATAGTCTCTCATGTTTCATTCCCCCTTCTGATTACCCCCCCCTTTCTTTATCCCTTTCTCCCCTACCAATCATCCTAGTTCTTATGTTCCATAGATGAGAGAAATCATCAGAAAGTTGTCTTTCTCTGCTTGACTTATTTCACTTAGCATTATCTCCTCCAGTGCCGTCCATGTTGCAGCAAATGTTGAGAATTCCTTCTTTCTGATAGCNAAAGTTTGATGCTTCATTAGTTGCGTATAACACCCAGTGCACCATGCAATACGTGCCCTCCTTACTACCCATCACCAGTCTATCCCATTCCCCCACCCCCTCCCCTCTGAAGTCTTCAGTTTGTTTCTCATAGTCCATAGTCTCTCATGTTTCATTCCCCCTTCTGATTACCCCCCTTTTCTTTATCCCTTTCTTCCCCTACCGATCATCCTAGTTCTTATGTTCCATAGATGAGAGAAATCATATGATAATTGTCTTTCTCTGCTTGACTTATTTCACTTAGCATTATCTCCTCCAGTGCCGTCCATGTTGCAGCAAATGTTGAGAATTCCTTCTTTCTGATAGCTGAGTAATATTCCAGTGTATATATGGACGACAACTTTTCAATCCAGTCATCTGTTGAAGGACGTATCGGCTCCATTCCACGATTTAGCTTATGTGGACATTGCTGCTATGAACATTGGGGTGCATATGGCCCTTCTCTTCACTACGTATGTCNTTACTACGTCTGTATCTTTGGGGTAAACACCCAGTAGTGCAATGGCTGGGTCATAGGGTAGTTCAATTTTTAACTTTTTAAGGGACCTCCACACTGTTTTCCAGAGTGGCTGTACCAACTTGCATTCCCACCAACAATGTAGGAGGGATCCCCTTTCTCCACATCCTCTCCAACAATTGTTGTTTCTTGCCTTGTCTATCTTTGCCATTCTAACTGGCGTAAGGTGGTATCTCAGTGTGGTTTTGATTTGAATTTCCCTGATGGCTAATGATTTTGAACATTTTTTCATGTGTCTGTTAGCCATTTGTATGTCTTCATTGGAAAAGTGTCTGTTCATATCTTCTGCCCATTTTTTGATTTGTTTCTTTGATTCTCACGTATTGAGTTTGAGAAGTTCCTTGTAGATCTTGGATACCAGTCCTTTACCTGTAGTGTTCTTTGCAAATATATTCTCCCATTTNGGGTAAACACCCAGTAGTGCAATGGCTGGGTCATAGGGTAGTTCAATTTTTAACTTTTTAAGGGACCTCCACACTGTTTTCCAGAGTGGCTGTACCAACTTGCATTCCCACCAACAATGTAGGAGGGATCCCCTTTCTCCACATCCTCTCCAACAATTGTTGTTTCTTGCCTTGTCTATCTTTGCCATTCTAACTGGCGTAAGGTGGTATCTCAGTGTGGTTTTGATTTGAATTTCCCTGATGGCTAATGATTTTGAACATTTTTTCATGTGTCTGTTAGCCATTTGTATGTCTTCATTGGAAAAGTGTCTGTTCATATCTTCTGCCCATTTTATGATTTGTTTATTTGTTTCTCGTGTATTGAGTTTGAGAAGTTCTTTGTAGATCTTGGATACCAGTCCTTTATCTGTGGTGTCCTTTGCAAATATATTCTCCCATTCCGTGGGCTGTCTCTTAGTTTTTTTGACTGTTTCCTTGGCTGTGCAGAAGCTTTTTATCTTGATGAAGTCCCATAAGTTCATTTTATCTTTTGTTTCTGTTGCCTTTGGAGATGTGTCATGAAAAAGTTTGCTTTGGCCGATGTCGTAGAGGTTGTTGCCTATGTTCTCTAGAAANCCTCTAGAATTTTGATGGATTCCTGTCTCACATTGAGGTCTTTCATCCATTTGGAGTTTATTTTTGTGTATGGTGTGAGAGAGTGGTCAAGTTTCATTCTTTTGCATGTAGCTGTCCAATTTTCCCAGCACCATTTATTGAAGAGACTGTCTTTTTTCCACCGGATGTTTTTTCCTGCGTTATCAAAGATTAGTTGCCCAAAGAGCCGAGGGTCCATTTCTGGGTTCTCTATTCTGTTCCATTGGTCTCTGTGTTTGTTTTTGTACCAGTACGATGCTGTCTTTGATCACAGCTTTGTAGTACAGCTCGAAATCCGGCATTGTGATGCCCCCAGCTTTGTTTTTCTTTTTCAACAGTTCCTTGGAAATTGATCTCTGTTCTAATCTCATTATTTCTCTTCTCCTGCATGGTTTAGGATTTATTTGTTGTTCTTTCTCCATTTCCTTAAGCCTTAAAGTTCACTTGTGTATTCGGGATTTTTCAACTTTTTGAGTGAGGCTTGGATGGCTATGTATTTCCCCTTTAGGACTATCTTTTCAGTCTCCCATATTTATTTATTTATTTATTTTTATTTTTAATATTTTTAAATAAAATTATGTTAATCACCATACAGTACATCCCTGGTTTTTGATGTAAAGTTTGATGAGTCATTAGTTGCATATAACACTCAGTGCACCATGTGATACGTGCTTCCCCACCACCCATCACCAGCCTATCCCATTCCCCCACCCTCCTCCCCTCTGAAGCCTGCAGTTCGCTTTTCAGAGTCCATAGTCTGTCATGCTTTATTCCCCCTTCTGATTACCCCCCATTGGTTTTAGACCAATGTGTTTTTGTTCTCATTGGTTGTCATGAATTTTTAAAGTTCTTTACATTCTTGGTCATCCCAAATATTCTTAAGCAGGATGGTCTTTAACTTCCAAGTGTTTGAATTCCTTCCAAATTTTGTCTTGTGATTGAGTCCAGTTTCAAAGTATTGTCATCTGATATGCAGGGAAAAATCTCAATCATTTGGTATTTGCTGACACCTGATTTTTAACCCAGTATGTGGTCTATTTTGCAGAAAGTTCCATGTGCGTTTGAGAAGAATGAGTATTCTGTTGTTTTAGGGAGGAATATTCTGTATATGTCTATGAAGTCCATCTGGTCCAGTGTGTCATTCAAAGCTCTTGTTTTCTTGTTGATCTTTTGCTTAGATGATCTGCCTATTGCTAAGAATGGAGTGTTGAGGTCTCCTATTATTAAAGTATCATTATGAATATGTTTCTTTATTTTGGTTCACAGTTGGCTTATGTAGCTGGCTGCCCCCCTGTTGGGGGCATAGATATTTACAATTGTTAGATCTTGTTTGATAGACCCTTTAAGAATGATACAGTGTCCCTCTGTATCTCTTATTACAGTTTTTAGTTTAAAATCGAATTTGTCTGATATGAGAATTGTTACTCCAGCTTTCTTTTGAGGTCCATTGGCATGAAAAATGGTTCTCCATTCCCTTGCTTTCAGTCTGAATGTATCTTTAGGTAAAATGACTCTTTGGTAGACAGCATATGGATGGGTCATGTCTTTTATCCAGTCTGTAACCATATGGCATTTTATGGGAGCATTTTGGCTATTCATGTTGATAGTGACTATTGAAAGATATTAATTTAATGCCATCATATTCCTTTTAATGTCCTTGTTCCTATAGATTGCCTCTGTTAGTCTGGTCTATATTACTCTTAGTGTCTTTCTCCTTTTATAGACTCCCCTTTAATATTTTTTGCAGTTCTGGCTTTGTGGTCACATATTCCTTCAGTTTCTGTCAGTCTTGGAAGCTCCTTTCTCTCCATCCATTCTGAATGAGAGCCTTACTACGTAAAGTATCCTTGGCTGCATGTTCTTCTCATTTAGTACTCTGAATATGTCTTGCCAGCCCTTTCTGGTATGCCAGCTTTCTGTGGACAGGTCTGATGTTAGTCCACTGTTCCTCCCTCTGTACATAAGAAATCTCTTCCACCTAGCTTCTCTCATAATAGCTTCCTTGGTTCTAAGATTTCCAAATTTCACTACTATATTTTGGGGTGTTGTTCTGTTTTTATTTTTACTTTTTTAATTAATATTTTTTTATTATATTATGTTAGCTACCATACAGTACATCCCTAGTTTTTGACATAAAGTTCCATGATTCATTATTTGCTTATAACACCCAGTGCACCATGCAAATATGTGTTCTGTTTTTACTGATCTTGGGAGTGGTCCTCTCTGCCTCTTGGACATGAATGCTTGTTTCTTTCCTCAGATTAGGGATTTTCTCATCCATGATTTGCTCAAATATACCTTCTAGTCCCTTCTCTCCACCCCCCCAGAAATCTCAATAATTCTCATATTGGAATGTTTCATGGCTTCAGTGATCTCTCTAAGTCTGTTCTCATGGGCTTCTAGCTGTTTGTCCCAAACCACCTTGTCTCCCTTCCTTTCTAGTAGCTTATCATCTAGGTCACTGATTATTTCTTCTGTCTCAATTACCCTTTCCATTAGAGGATCCATTTTAGATTGCATCTCATTCATAGCATTTTTAATTTTGTCCTGATTAGGTCTCATTTCTGTCCTTACAGATTCTATATTGACGCTCATGGTTTTCTCAAGCTTAGCTATTGACTCCATAATTCCTACCCTGAAGTCCATATTTGACATCTTGCTTATATCCATATCAATTAGGTTGGTGGCAGAGGCCATTTTCTCTGGTTCTTATCTTTTTTGGGAGTTCCTCCTCCTAGTCATTCTTTTGAGGTGTGGTGAGAGAATATGGAGAGTCCAAAATATCAACCACGACCCTAGCAAGATACACCCATTTTATGGAGATCCTGGGGTTGTCGTCCTCTTGTTCTTCCAGCCTGTCTTCTAGGGGTGGGCCCTTCTGCTCTGTATCTCAAGCAACCCTGCTTGGACAGAGTTGCCCTGCCCCTGTCAGGAGGCTGGGCTCCAAGGAAACTGTTTTTTTTTTTGAGTTTTTGTTCTCTGGCATCTTTCAGTCCCTCTTCCTAGAGTCAGAGCAAAAATGGCCACACCCAAACCTCTGTCCCAGAGCAGAGAAATCACAGTCTCCTCTTCACCAAGCCCTGCAGGATAGACAGTCTCTGTTTCTTTATGTTCTGCTGAAAACCACAGCTTCCTGCATGGTGTGAGCCTGCAGTGACTCTCCAGAATTCAACCCCAGGGCCCAGGCTTGTCTCTCCCCTTTGTGCGTCTAAAACTGCGAGCAGCCCTGGGCTTGTGAACATGCTCCTTGGCTCCTGGATCCTGTTTGAGTACTGCTCTAAAGCCCTTTCCTGGTCATTATGGCTCTGCTCTGTGAGCTTTTGCCTAGTCCTTAGGGCAGGACGCTTTTGCACTTGTGTGTTATAGCACTTTCCAGGCTCCAGCTTATGGAGGCTCCCTCCCCTTCTGTTTGTTTTCTGATATATACCCACAGTTTCAAGACTCCATTCTTCCTACCTCTCAACAGGAGGTATTTTTCTGCTTGTAGAGATCCAAATATATATTCTTACATCTCAAGCTGATTTTGTGTGTTCAGAATGGTTTGGTAGATATCCAGGTAAATTTAGGGGACTCGTTGAAACAAGGTCCCCTACTCCTCTGCCATCTTGGTTCCTTCCCTCTCCTGTAGGATTTTAATGATTTCCTGTCTCACATTTAGGTCTTTCATTCATTTGATTTTATTTTTGTGTATGTTGTAAGAAAATGGTCCAATTTCATTATTCTTTGGCGTGTTGTTGTCCAGTTTTCCCAAAACCATTTGTTAAAGAGATGGTCTTTTGCCCATTGGATATTTTTTACTGCTCTGTAGAACATTAATTGACAGTATAGTTGTGGGTTCATTTCTGTGTTTTCTATTCTGTTCCATTAATCTATGTGTCTTATTTATTTATTTTTTTTCCAGTACCATACTGTCTTGATCATAGAGCTTTGTAATATAACTTGAATTCTGGAAATGTGATCCCTCAGTTTTGCTTTTCTTTTTCAAGATTTCTTTAGCTATTCAAGGTCTTCTGTGGTTCCATACAAATTTTAGGATTGTTTGTTCTAGCTCTGTGAAAAATACTGTTGGTATTTTAATAGAAATTGCATTAAGTGTGTATATTGCACTGTGTAGTCAAGACATTTTAACAATATCTATTCTTCTATTCCATGAACATGGAATATCTTTCCATTTCTTTGTGTCATTTCAGATTTCTTTCACCAATGTTTTGTAGTTTTCAGAGTATAGGTCTTTAAACTGTTGGGTTAGGGTTTTTCTTAGCCAGGAGCTTTAAAGGTCAATGGGCTTGGCTAGGATAGAGGCCTTAAGGCACTGTTCTGCTCCTGGAGAGCAGGTAATCAAACAACCTGGAGGCAGATGGCATGGTAATAACAATTTGAAAAATGAATGGGACACACAGTGAGGAGATTATTCCTTCATCTTGGAGTGCTTACCTCAGAGGCAGCATTTATAGAGATACCTCTCCAGACACAAAGGGGCTGGCTTGTTCACTCCATTATCACTCCCCATAAACACAGAGCCATATGTGGGAAGCAGTGCTGACACAGGCTGACTAACTTGCTTACACCAAGTCCAACATAGTTGTGCTTTGGTGGGATTTCCCTTCTCAGTCACATTTGCCTAAGTCTCACACAATAGGTATCACCCTAGAAGACCTGCAGAAACACCTGCTGAAACCAGATTAGAGAATTCTGAAGGACTTCAGTTCTAGTGGAAGTAGTATCAGGTCTCATTTAACAAGGATACCAGAAGACACCTAGTTAAAACTCAAAACATTCTGGCCAAGGACCAAACACTGCCCACTGCAGGCAAAGAGATCCTCTGTAAATGAGTAGCTTGAAAGATAGAGCAGCCAAAACAAAAGCACAGCATATGCAGTACACACCAGAAACGCTCCTTGAAACACTAGACCAAAGACACTACATGATTTATTCTTTATAAAATCATAACAATCAGGAGTAGAAAGCATAACAGGCCTTTTTTTAACACATAGAATAATACAAAGACTTAAACAAAATGCCAAGATGAAACAATTTATCCCAAATGAAAGAACAAGATAAGGTCATGGCCAGAGAGCTAAGTGAAAGTGTTATAAGTGACGTACGTGATGGAGAGTTTATAGCAACAATCATGAGGGTAGTCACTGGGCTTGAAAAAAAGAATGGAAGTCTTCAGAGAATTCTTACCACAGAGATAAAGTTTTTTAAAAAAAGAGTCAGTTGGGTATTATGCTAAGCGAAATAAGTCAATCAGAGAAAAACAATTATCATATGATCTCACCGATATGTCGGATTTAGGAAACACAGCAGAGGATCATATTGGGAGAGAGGAAAAAATTAAATAAGATGAAACCTGAGAGGGAGACAAACCATGAGACTCTTAATCTTAGGAAACAAATTGAGGTTTGTTGAAGGCGAGGGAGGTGGGTGGATGGGATAACTCAGTGATGGGCATTGGGGAGGGTATGTGTTGTAATGAGCACTGGGTATTATATAAGACTAATGAATCACAGACCTGTACCTCTGAAGGAAATAATACATTATATGTTAGTTAATTGAATTTAAATAATTAAAAAAAAGAAATGAAGAATGCAATAACTGACATTGGAAACACACTTGATGCAATGAATGGAGGCTGCAAGAGGCAGAGGAATGAATTAGTGATATAGAAGACAAAATAATGGAAAATAATGAAGCTGAACAAAACAAAGAAATTATGCAATACGAGAATAGATATAAGGAACTCAATGACTCCATGAAATGTAACATTTATATTATAGGAGTCCCAGAAAAAGAAGAGAGTGAAAGGGGGCAGAATGCTTATTTGAACAAAACATAGCTGAAAAGTACCCTAATCTGGAGAAAGAAAAAGACATCCAGACCCAGGAGGCAAAAAGAGCTCTCATCAAAATCAACAAAAGCAGGCCAACACCAAGACATAGTGTAAATAAAATTTTGAAATATAGTGATAAAGAACAAATCTTACAAACAGCAAGACAATATAAGTCCTTAAATTACAAAGGAAGACCCATGAGTCTAGCTACAGATCTCACAACAGAAACTTGGCAGGTCATAAGACAGTGGCATGATATAATCAAAATATTGAATGTGAAAAATCTGCAAAGAATACTCTCCAGCAAGTCTAAAATCAGAACAGAAGGAGAGATAAAGAGTTTCCCAGACAAGAAATAAAAGGTGTTGGCAAGGAGGTGGAGGAAGGGGAACCCTCTTGCATTTTTGGGGTGAATGCACACTGGTGTGGCCATTCTAGATAAAAGTAAGGGATTTCCTCAAAAAGGTAAAAATAGAACGACCCTAGGATCTAATGATTACACTACTATCTATTTACCCAAAGGACACAAAAATACAGATTCAGGGAGTGCCTGGGTGGCTCAGTCATTAAGCTTCTGTCTTTGGCTCAGGGCGTGATCCCAGAGTCCTGGGATCAAGCCCCACATCAGGCTCCTCCACTGGGAGCCTGCTTCTTCCTCTCCCACTCCTCCTGCTTGTGTTCCCTCTCTCACTGGCTGTCTCTCTCTCTGTCAAATAAATAAATAAAATCTTTAAAAACAATACAGATTCAGAGAGGTACATGCACCCCAATGTTTATAGCAGCAAAAGAATGAAATCTTCCATTTGCAGGGATGTGGTTGGAGCTAGAGTGTATTATGCTAAGTGAAACACAGCAGGCAAAGAAAGATAAATAACATATGATTTCATTCGTATGTCGAATTTAAGAAACAAAAGAGATTGAATATATGGGAAGGGGGGAAAGAGAGAGAGAAGGAAACAATCTATAAGAGACTCTTAGCTATAGAGAACAAATTGAGGGTTGATGGAGTGAGATGAGTGGGGGATGGGCTAGATCAGTGATGGGTTGAAAGGAGGGCACTTGTTACTATGAGCTCTGGATGTTGTAAGTGATAAATCACTGAATTCGACACCTGAAGCCAATATTGCACTGTACATTAATAACCAGAATATAAATAAAAATTTTGAAGGAAAAAAAGAGTTTCCCAGACAAACAAAAACTAAACCACCAAACCAGCCTTGCAAGAAATATTAACAGGGACATTTTGAGTGTAAAGGAAAGACCAAAATTGACAAAGACAAGAAAATATCAGAGAAAAATTCCATGAACAACAACATATCAAGTAATAAAATAGCAGTCAATACATGTATATCAATAATTACTTTTTTCCCACAAGTTGTTACAACTTCTTTATCCATTCATCACTTGATGGATGTTTTAGATCTTTCCATACTTTGGCTGGTGTTGATAATGCTGCTATAAACATCACGGGAGGAGGTTAAGATGGCGGAGGACTAGGGGACCCCTTTTTCAGCCAGTCCCCTGAGTTGAGCTGGATAGGTACCAGACCAGCAGGAACATCCACAGAATCAGCCTGAGACACAGGAAGATACATCTGGATCTCTACAAATGAACACCTACAGCACTGATTATCGAGGTGCGAAGCAGGGAGCCGTGAAACCGTGCACAGATATAGGAAGCTAAACAGAAGGGGAGAGAGCCGCCGTGTCAGGGCAACGGGAAGCGGTAGCCACCTGCACGGGGGAGCGGACAGAACGTGGATCCGCACGCTTGCAGACTGAGTACGGGAGCTCCGGGAGCGTACGCGGGATGGCTGGCGGTTGGCGGGCCACCTGCCCGGGGGAGCAGGCGGACTCGCGGACGGCACCCGCGAGAGAGCAGACTTAGAAGGCGAGCTCCAGGAGCGCGCGCGCAGGGCGGCTGGCGGGCCACCTGCACCGGGGAGCGGGCAGATCGCGGACCCGCACTCTGGAAACAGCAGACTGAGTCCGTGAGCCGGGACCGTGCGCCACCAAGCATCTCACGGAGCTCTGGAGCTCCGGTGTGCTCAATGGATCGAGGCTGAGACCGGGAGCTCTGGGAGTGTGCGCGGGGCGGCTGGCGGCTGGCGGCTGGAGGGCCACCTGCATGGGGGAGCAGGCGGACTCGCGGTCAGCACCCGCGAGACACCAGACTGAGACGGGGAGCTCCGGGGGCCCGCGCGGGGTGGCTGGTGGCTGTCAGGGTTGGAAACACAAAGGACAGAGACGCGCCAGCCCTGGAAGTGAGGGCTGGGATGCCGGGTGTGGGGCGCACAGCCCGGGATGCTGCAGGGTTGAGCAGCACCAACAGAAACAGAGTTAAAGTGGCCAGAACATCAGTGGAGAACGATCCGCGATCCCTCTGTTCTGAGACAGAGGCTGAATTTCAGCCGCTGCTGCTCTGACTCTCAGAAGAGGCATAGCAAACCACCAGAGAAAGCCGCCAGAGAACAAAAGCCCGGAAATACCGGCTCATAGGGAGCCCATCCCCATCCCCCCTCGCAGGGGACACGGAGACTCTACCCCGAAAGGGTTTTCTGAGTACCGGCAGGCAGGCCCCTCCCCCAGAAGGCAGGCTGAAAAATCAAGAAGCCCACAACCCAGAGCACCTGAGTGGCGCAGTCACCAAACACCTGTCTTCGGATTAGGGTGTGATCACAACGTTCCGGAAAGGAGTTCCTCATCGCACTTCTCCACCGGGAGCCTGTTTCTTCCTCTCCCACTCCTCTGCTTGGGTTCCCTTTCTTGCTGACTGCCTGTCTCTCTCTCTCAAATAAATAAATAAAATCTTTAAAGGAAGGAGCCCACATCCCTAAGATCTCTATAAAACAAGGGCGAACGGCCTGGGTCCCAGTCAACAAATGGGCTCTGGACAACCCTGCAATCTCTCTTCATCAGAATGACGAGAAGGAGAAGTCCCCCCCAGCAAAGAAAAGATAATGAGTCTGTGGCCTCTGCCACAGAATTGGCCTCGGCCACAGAATTAATACATATGGATGTATCCCAATTATCAGAAATGGAATTCAGAGCAACAATGGTCAAGATGATGAGTAAACTTGAAAAAAGCATCNACAATGGTCAAGATGATGAGTAGACTTGAAAAAAGTATTAAAGAAAACGTTGCTGAGAATATAGAATCCCTAAGGGCAGAAATGAGAGTGAATCTGAAAGAAATTAGAAATTCTATGAGCCAAATGCAGTCAAAACTAGAGGCTCTGACGGCCAGGGTCACCGAGGCAGAGGAACGCGTTAGCGAATTGGAGGATGGGTTAGTAGAAGAAAAAACGAAAATAGAAGCTGGTCTTAAAAAAATCCACGCCCACGAATGTAGATTACGGGAGATTACTGACTCTATGAAACGATCCAATGTCAGAATCATCGGCATCCCTGAAGGGGTGGAGAAAAACAGAGGTCTAGAAGAGATATTTGAACAAATTGTAGCTGAAAACTTCCCTAATCTAGCAAGGGAAACAAGCATTCGTGTCCAAGAGGCAGAGAGGACCCCATCCAAGCTCAACCAGGACAAACCTACGCCACGGCATGTCATAGTGCAATTCGCAAATATTAGATCCAAGGATACAGTATTGAAAGCGGCCAGGGCAAAGAAATTTCTCACGTACCAAGGCAAAGGTATCAGGATTACGTCAGACCTGTCTACAGAGACCTGGAATGAGAGAAAGGCTTGGGGGGGCATTTTTAAAGCTCTTTCAGAGAAAAACATGCAGCCAAGGATCCTTTATCCAGCAAAGCTGTCATTCAGAATTGATGGAGAAATAAAGACGTTCCAAAATCGCCAATCATTAACCAATTTCGTAACCACGAAACCAGCCCTACAGGAGATATTAAGGGGGGCTCTATAAAGGTAAAAAGGCCCCAAGAGTGATACAGAGCAGCAAGTCACAACCGATACAAAGACTTTAAAGAGAAATGGCATCATTAAAATCATATCTGTCAATAATCTCTATCAATCTAAATGGCTTAAACTCTCCCATAAAACGCCACAGGGTTGCAGATTGGATAAAAAGACATGACCCATCCATTTGCTGTCTACAAGAGACTCATTTTGAACCCAAAGATGCATTCAGACTTAGAGTAAGGGGATGGAGTACCATCTTCCACGCAAATGGACCTCAAAAGAAAGCTGGAGTAGCAATTCTCATATCAGATAGACTGGATTTTAAACTAGAGGCCATAGAGAGAGATACAGAAGGGCACTATATTATTCTTAAAGGAAGTATTCAACAAGTGGATATGACAATTATTAATATATATGCCCCCAACAGGGGAGCAGCAAGATACACAAGCCAACTCTTAACCAAAATAAAGAGACATATAGATAAGAACACAGTAATAGTAGGGGACCTCAACACCCCACTATCAGAAATAGACAGAACACCCTGGCAAAAACTAAGCAAAGAATCAAAGGCTTTGAATGCCATACTCGACGAGTTGGACCTCATAGATATATATAGAACACTACACCCCAGAACCAAAGAATACTCATTCTATTCAAATGCCCATGGAACATTCTCAAGAATAGATCATGCTCTGGGACACAAAACAGGTCTCAGCCAATACCAAAAGATTGAAATTATCCCCTGCATATTCTCAGACCACAACGCTCTGAAATTGGAACTCAACCACAAGGAAAAACCTGGAAGAAACTCAAACACTTGGAGGCTAAGAACCATCCTGCTCAAGAATGACTCGATAAACCAGGAAATCAAAAAACAAATTAAACAATTTATGGAGACCAACGAGAATGAATACACAACGGTCCAAAACCTATGGGATACTGCAAAGGCAGTCCTAAGGGGGAAATACATAGCCATCCAAGCCTCACTCAAAAGAATAGAAAAATCTAAAATGCAGTTTCTATATTCTCACCTCAAGAAACTGGAACAGCAACAGAGGGACAGGCCTAACCCACTGACAAGGAAGGAGTTGACCAAGATTAGAGCAGAAAT
>NW_023255332.1:97546-137897 GCF_002007445.2 Ailuropoda melanoleuca
GGAGGGCACGTATTGCATGGTGCACTGGGTGTTATACGCAACTAATGAAGCATCAAACTTTACATCGGAATCTGGGGATGTACTGTATGGTGATTAACATAATATAATAAAATAAAATTTAAAAAAATCATTAGCCATCTNGGATGAAAGACCTCAATGTGAGACAGGAATCCATCAAAATTCTAGAGGAGAACATAGGCAACAACTTCTATGACATCGGCCAGAGCAACCTTTTTCACGACACATCTCCAAAGGCAAGAGAAATAAAAGATAAAATGAACTTATGGGACTTTATCAGGATAAAGAGCTTCTGCACAGCCAAGGAAACAGTCAAAAAAACTAAGAGACAGCCCACGGAATGGGAGAATATATTTGCAAAGGACACCACAGATAAAGGACTGGTATCCAAGATCTACAAAGAACTTCTCAAACTCAATACACGAGAAACAAATAAACAAATCATAAAATGGGCAGAAGATATGAACAGACACTTTTCCAATGAAGACATACAAATGGCTAACAGACACATGAAAAAATGTTCAAAATCATTAGCCATCAGGGAAATTCAAATCAAAACCACACTGAGATACCACCTTACGCCAGTTAGAATGGCAAAGATAGACAAGGCAAGAAACAACAATTGTTGGAGAGGATGTGGAGAAAGGGGATCCCTCCTACATTGTTGGTGGGAATGCAAGTTGGTACAGCCACTCTGGAAAACAGTGTGGAGGTCCCTTAAAAAGTTAAAAATTGAACTACCCTATGACCCAGCCATTGCACTACTGGGTGTTTATCCCAAAGATACAGACATAGTAAAAAGAAGGGCCATATGCACCCCAATGTTCAGAGCTGCATTGTCCACAATAGCCAAATCATGGAAGGAGCCAAGATGCCCTTCAACAGATGACTGGATTAAGAAGCTGTGGTCGATATGTACAATGGAATATTACTCAGCTATCAGAAAGAATGAATTCACAACTTTTGCTGCAACATGGATGGCACTGGAGGAGATAATGCTGAGTGAATAAGTCAAGCAGAGAAAGACAATTATCATATGATTTCTCTCATCTATGGAACATAAGAACTAGGATGATCGGTAGGGGAAGAAAGGGATAAAGAAAAGGGGGGTAATCAGAAGGGGGAATGAAACATGAGAGACTATGGACTATGAGAAACAAACTGAAGACTTCAGGGGGGGTGGGGGAATGATAGACTGGTGATGGGTAGTAAGGAGGGCACGTATTGCATGGTGCACTGGGTGTTATATACAACTAATGAAGCATCAAACTTTACATCAAAATCCGGTGATGTACTGTATGGTGATTAACATAATATAATAAAAAAAATAAAAAAAAAATAAAAAAATAAAATTCAGTTCAGTATAAACATCACGGTGTGTATACCCCATTTGAATCAGTACCTTTGTATACCTTAGTTAAATACCTGGTAGTGAAATTGCTGTGTCATAAGGTAGTTCTATTTTTAACTTTTTGAGGAACCTCCACACTCTGTCCCTAAGTGGTTGTACCAACTTGCATTCCAACCAACAGTGTAAGAGGAATCCCCTTTCTCCACATCCTCTTCAATATTTGTTGTATCTTGCCCTCTCCATTTTTGCCATTCTAACTGGCATAAGGTTTTATCTCAATGTGGTTTTGATTTGAATTTCCCTGATGGCTAATGATGTTGAATATTTTTTCATGTGTCCGTTAGCCATTTGTATGTCTTCATTGGAAAAGTGTCTGTTCATATCTTCTTTTTTTAATAATAATTTTTTATTATGTTATGTTAGTCACCACACAGTATATCCTTAGTGTTTGATGTAATGTTCCATGATTCGTTATTTGCTTATAACCCCCAGTGCACCGTGCAATATGTGCCCTCCTTAATACCCATCACTGGCCTATACCAGTCCACCACCCCCCTCTACTCTGAAGCCCTCAATTTGTTTCCCAGAGTACATAGTCTTTCATGGTTCATTCCCCCTTCTGTTTGCCCTGCCCCTTCATTCTTCCTTTCCTTCTCCTACCGATCTTCCTGCTATTTCTTATGTTCCATAAATGAGTGAAATCATATGATAATTGTCTTTCTCTGCTTGACTTATTTCTCTTAGCATAATCTCCTCCAGCCCCGTCCATGTTGCTACAAATGTTGGTTAATCATTCTTTCTGATGGCTGAGTAATATTCCATTGTATACATGGACCACATCTTCCTAATCCGTTTTGTGGATCGCCTCCTTCTTTTGATGACTGTTTCCTTTGATGTTCAGAAACTTTTTATCTTGGTGAAGTCCCAAAAGTTCATTTTTGTTTTTGTTTCTCTTGCCTTTGGAGATGTGTCATGAAAGAAGTTGCTCGGGCCGATGTCAAAGAGGTTACAGCCTATGTTCTCCTCTGCAATGTTGATGGGTTCCTGTCTCACAATGAGGTCTTTCATCCATTTGGAGTTTATCTTTGTGTATGGTGTGAGAAAGTGGTCAAGTTTCATTTTTTTTTTTTTTTTGCATATACCTGTCGGATTTTCCCAGCACCATTTATTGAAGAGACTGTCTTTTTCCCACTGGATATTTTTTCCAGTTTTGTCAAAGATTAGTTGACCAAGGAGTGGAGGGTCCATTTCTGGAGTCTCTATTCTGTTCCGTTGTTCCACGTGTCTGTTTTTGTGCCAGTACCATGCTGTCTTGGTGATCACAGCTTGGTAGTATAGCTTGAAATCAGGCAATGTGGTGCCCCCAGCTTTGTTTTTCCTTTTCAACATTTCCTTGCTGATTTGGGACCTTTTGTGGTTCCACACATATTTTAGTCTTGTTTGTTCTGGCTCTTTGAAAAATGTCATTGGTATTTTGATCAAGATAGCATTGAAAGCGTATATTGTTCTGGGTAGCATAGACATTTTAACTATGTTTATTGTTTTGATCCATGAGCATGAATGTTTTTGATCTTTTTGTCCCTTCTTCAATGTCTTTCAACAGTGATGTGTATTTCTAGAATATAGATCCTTTACCTCTCTGGTTAATTTAATTCCTAGATATCGTGTGATTTTTGGTGCTATTGTAGATGGAATCGATTCCCTAATTTATCTTTCTTCAGTCTCATTGTTCGTGTATAGAAATGTAAGTGGTTTCTGAGCATTGATTTTGTATCCCGCCACATTACTGAATTGTTCTATGAGTTCTAGTAATTTTGTGGGTGGAGTCTTTTGGGTTTTCCACATAGAGTATCATGTCACCTGCAATGAGAGAGAGTTAGACTATTTCTTTGTCGATTTGAACACTTTTTATTGCTTTTTGTTTTCTGATTGCTGTTGCAAGGACTTCTAGCACTATGTTGAACAATAATGGTGAGAGTGAGCATCCTTTTAGTGTTCCTGATCTTAAAGGAAAGCCTTTCAGCTTTTCCCCATTGAGAAAGATATTCGTTGTAGGCTTTTCATAGATGGTTTTTGAAATTGAAGAATATACCCTCTATCCCTACACTCTGCAGGGTTTTAATCAGGAAAGGATGCTGTATTTTGTTAAATATTTTTTATGCATCTATTGAGAGGATCATAGGGTTCTTGACTCTTTTCTTGTTGATATGATCGATCACACTGATCGATGTGTGAATGTTGAACCACCCTTGCATCCCAGGGATGAATCCCACTTGGTCGTGATGGATAATCCTTTTAATGTACTGTTGGATCCTATTAGCTAGGATCTTGTTGAGAATTTTGGCATCCATATTCATTAGGGATATTGGTCTTTAATTCTCCTTTTGGAGGGGGTCTTTGCCTGATTTGGGGATCAAGGTAATATTGGCCTCATAGAATGAGTTTGGTAGCTTTCCTTCTTTTCTATTTTTTGAAATAGCTTTAGGAGAATAGGTATTATTTCTTCTTTGAATGTTTGGTAGAATTCTCTGGGGAATCCATCAGGTCTTGGACTCTTGTATTTGGGGAGGTTTTTGATCACTGCTTCAATCTCTTCATAATTAATCAGTGTTTGTATAACCAATTTCTTCCTGTTCCAGTCTTGGTAGTTTATAGGTTTCCAGGAAGGCATCCATTTCTTGCAGGTTGTTTAATTTATTGGCATATAGTTGTTGATAGTTTCTAATGACTCTTGCTATTTCCTTGGTGTTGGTATTGATCTCTCCCCTTTCATTCATAATTTTATTAATTTGGGGCCTTTCTCTATTCTTTTGACTAAGTCTGGGTAGTGGCTTATCAATCTTATTATTCTTTCACAGAACCAGCTTCTAGTTTTGTTGATCTGCTCTGCTGTGCTCCTGGTTTCTAATTCATTGATCTGTGCTCTAATCTTGATCAACTGCCTTCTCTTGCATGGGTTAGTCCTGTTCTTCTGTTCTAGCTCCAGCTTCTTAAGGTGAGCATATAAAGACTGCATTTTAGATTTTTATGTTCTTTTGAGTGAAGCTTGGATGGCTATGTATTTTCCCCTTAGGACTGCCTTTGCAGTGTCCCATAGGTTTTGGACTGATCTGTTTTCGTTCCCCCTGGTTTCCATAAATTGCTTAAGTTCTTTAATTTCCTGGTTTACCCAATCATTCTTGAGCAGGATGATTCTTAGTTTCCAAGTGTTTGAGTTTCTTCCAAATTTTTCCTTTGTGGTTGAGTTCCAGTTTCAAAGCATTATAGTCTATGAATATGCAGGGAATAATCTGTCTTTTGGTATCATTTGAGACCTGTTTTGTGACCTAGAATATGGTCTATTTTGGGGAAAGTTCCATGTGCATTTGAAAAGAATGAGTATTCTGTAATTCTATGGTGAAGTGTTCTGTATATATCTATGAGGTTCATCTGGTCCAGTATGTCATTCAAAGGTCTTGTTTCTTTTTTGATTATTGGCTTAGGTGATCTGTCTATTCTGAGAGCAGAGTGTTGAGGTCTCCTACTATTAATGTATTTTTATCTATATCTCTGTTTACTCTGGTTAAGAGTTGGCTTCTATCTAGCTGCTCCCCTGTTGGCGGCATAGATATTTATAATTGTCATATCCACTTGTTGGATACATCCTTTAAGAATAATGTAGTATCCTTCTCTATCTCTAACTACAGTCTTTAGTTTAGAATCTAATCTGTCTGATATGAGAATTGCTACCCTAGCTTTCTTTGAGGTCCACTGGCATGAAAAATGGTTCTCCATTACTTTTTTTTTAGTCTGGATGTATCTTTAGGTTCAAAATGAGTCCCTTGTAGACAGCATATGGTGGGTCATGACTTTTTATCCAATCTCTGACCCTGTTGCATGTTAGGAGTGCATTTAGGCCTTTCACATGAGAGTGATTATTGAGAGACATGATTTTAATGATGCCATGCTACCTGTGAAATCTTTGTTTCTATAAATTATAAATTTCTGTGTGTATCACTCTTAGGGTCTTGTTACTTTTATAGCACCCCCCCTTAATATTTCTTGTATTACTGGCTTGGTGGTATATAGTCTCTCAGCTTCTGCCGGTCTTGGAATCTCCTAGTCTCTCCATAAATTCTGAATGACAGCCTTGCTGGATTAAGTTTTCTTGGCTGTACATTCTTCTCACTTAGTGCTCTGAATATGTCTTGCCAGCTTTTTCTGGCTTGCCAGGTCTCTGTAGACGGGTCTGGTGTTATTTTGATGTTCCTCCCTTTGTAGGTGAGGATTCTCTTCCCCCTGGCCGCTTTCAAGATTTTTTCCTTGGCTCTATGATTTGCGAACTGTACTATTATGTGTTGTGGTTTTGGTTTGTTGTCATTGATCTCGGGAAGGGTCCTCCCTCCCTCTTGGAAATGAATGCTTGTTTCCTTCTCCAGATTAGGGAAGTTCTCAGCTACAATTTGTTCAGATATCTCTTCTAGACCTCTCTCTTGCTCCATGCCCTTGGGGATGCTGAGGATTCTGACATTGGAATTTGTCATTAAGTCAGTAATCTCCCGTAATCTATATTCTTGAGATTGGATTTTTTGAGCCAAGTTCCCATTTTTTCCTTCTTTTCTATTATCCCATCTTCCAACTCAGTAATTCGTTCTTCTGCCTCATTTACCCTGGCCGTCAGAACATCCAGTTTAGATTGCATTTGTTTCATAGCATTTTTAATTTCTGCCAGATTCTCATTTCCGCCCTTAGAGATTCTATATTCTTGTTAATATTTTTGTTCACATTTTTTTCAAGCCTACACATCATCTTGACCATTGTTACTCTGAACTCCATTTCTGACAATTTGGTTATATCTGTATCTATTAGTTCTGTGGCAGTGGCCACAGTCTCTGTTTCTCTCCTTTGTTGGGGATTCCTCCTCATAGTCATTCTTATGAGGAGTGGTTGTGGGGATGTACAGAGCCCAATTAGCGACCAGGCCCTAGGCAATGTGCACTTGTTTTATAGGGATCTTAGGGATGTGGGCTTCTTGATTTTTCAGCCTGCCTTCTGGGGCAGGGGCCTGCTACCGCTCACTTTTTAAGAAGGTTCCTCTTTCTCCACATCCTTGACAACACCTGTTGTTTCCTGTGTTGTACATTTTAGCCCTTTTGACAGGTTTGTGGTGATAGCTCATTGTAGTTTTGATTTGTATTTCTCTGATGATGAGTGATGTTCAGCATCTTTTCATGTGTCTGTTAGCCATCTGTGTGTCTTCTTTGGAAAAAAAAGTCTATTGCCCATTTTTTCAGTGGTTGTTTTTTGGCGTTGAATTTTATATGTTATTTATATATTTTGGATACCAAGCCTTTATCAGATATGTCATTCTGAAGTATCTTCTCCTATTCCAAATGGTGCCTTTTAGTTCTGTTGATTGTTTCCCTCATTGTACTGAAGTTGTTTTTGTTTGTTTGTTTTTATCTCAATGAACTCACAATAGCTTATTTTTTCCATTTGTTTCCCTTTCCTCAGGAGACATATCTAGTATGATGTTGCTATGGCGTATGTCAAAGAGGTTACTTCCTGTGTTCTCCTCTAAGATTTTGATGGTTTCCTGTCTCATATTTAGGTCTTTCATTCATTTTGAATTTTTGTTTGTGTGTGCCATAGGAAAGTGATCCATTTTCATTCTTTTGCATGTTGTTGTTCAGTTTCCCCAAAACCATTTGTTGAGGAGACTGTCTTTTAATCAGCTTTTCAGCCATAAAAAAGAATGAAATCTTTCCATTTGAATCAACATGGGTGGCTCTAGGATCTATAATATTAAGTGAAATAAGTGAGTCAGGGAAAGACAAATGCCATATGCTTTCACTTGTGTGGAATTTAAGAAACAAATCAAAGAAACAATGGAAACAAGAGACAAACCAGGAAACAGACATTTAACTACAGAGAACAAACAGATGGTTACCAGAGGGGAGGTGGGGGGTTCAAGGGTGAAATAGTTCAAGGGGATTAAGAATACACTTACCTCAATGAGTACTGAGTAAAATATAGAATTATTGAATCACTATATTGTACACCTGAAACTAATATAACACTGATATCTATACAGAAATTAAAATAAAATTAAAAAAAATATTTATTGAGGAGACAGTCTTTTCCTTATTGGATATCCTCTCCTGCTTTGTCAAAGAGTAATTGAACCTATTGCTCTGGGTTCATTTCTGGGTTTTCTATTCTGTTCCATTGATCTATGTATCTAATTTTTTTTCTGGAACCATACTGTTTTGATCACTACAGCTGTGTAATAGAACTTAGAAGCCCAGAATTTTGATGGCTTCATCTTTGCTTTGCTTTTCAATGTTCATTTGGGTATTCAGGGTTTTTTGTGGTTCCATACAAATTTCAGGGTTGTTTGTTCTAGCCCTGTGAAAAATGCTGGTAGTATTTTGATAAGGGTTGCATTAAATGTGTATATTGCATTGGATAGTAGAGACATTTTAACAATATTTTTCCAATCCATGAACATGGGATGTCTTTCCATATTTTGGGTCATCTTCAATTTTTTCAGCAATGATTTATAGTTTTCAGAGTATAGGGAGTATAGGTCCTTCACCTTTTTGTTAGGTTTGTATCTTATTGTTTTTGTAGCAATTGTAAATGGGATTGATGCCTTAATTTGTCTTTCCGCTACTTCATTATTGGTGCATAGAAATGCAACAGATTTCTGTACATTGATTTGTATCCTATGACTTTACTAAATGCATTTATCTTTTCTAGCAATATTTTTAGTGGAGACTTTCAGGTTTCCTATATCATCTATCATGTCACCTACAAATAGTTAAAGTTTTAATTCTTCATTGCCAATTTGTATGCTTTTTATTTTTTATTTTTTGTCTGATTGCTGTGACTAGGACTTCCAGTCAGATAACAGTGTTAAATAAGTAAGTTATTTAAACATATGTTAAATAACAGTAGACATAAGGGACATCCCTGTCTTGTTCATGACCATAGAAGAAAAGTTCTAATTGTTTTCTGCATTAAGTTTGTTGTTGCCTGTGAGTTTTTCATATATGACCTTTCTTATTTTGAGGTATGTTCCCTGTATACCTTCTTTGTTTAAAGTTTTTATCTTGAATGTATGTTGTACTTTTTCAAACGTTTTTCTGCATCTATTGAAAGGATAATATATTTTTTTATCCTTTCTCTTATTATCCTCCACAATAGCCAAATTATGGAAACAACTCATGTATTTTCATTGACTGATGAATGGATTAAATCATATATAATGAAATATTACTCAGCCATAAGAAAGAATGAAATCTTGCCATTTGCAATGACATGGATGACACTAGAGAGTATTATGCTAAGTGATTTAAGTCAATCAGAGAAAGACAAATACCACATGATTTCACTCATATGTGGAATTCAATGAACCAAACAAATGAGCAAGGGGTAAAAAAGAGAAAGGCAAACTAAGAAACAGATTCTTAACTCTAGAGAGCATACTTATGGATACCAGAAGGGTGGTGTGTGGCAGAATTGTTTAAATAGGTGATTGGGGTGATGTAGAGCACTTGTGATGAGCACTGGGTGTAGACAGAGTGTTAAATCACTATATTGCACACCCCAAACTAATTTTACACTCTATGTTAACTAACTGGAATTTAAATAAATATTACAAAAGGTAATAATAAAAAATTACCAAAAAATTACACAAGACACTTCTCTTTCTTCTTTTTTCCCCAAAGACTACAAGTGTCCATAAATAGGTAAATGTATAAACAAATTGTGGTATATCTATATGAAGGAATACAAAGAAAGTACTGATACATACACAAACATAGATGAATTTCAAAAACATTACACTAAGTGCAAGAAGTAAGACATAAAAGCATACAAACTATGCAACTTCATTTATATGAATGTTTAGGAAAAATGTATCTAATCAATAGTGATAGAAAGTAAAGCAGTGATTACCTACAACGAGGGAATGAGAGTGAAGATTAACTAGGAAGAAATAAGAAGAAACCTTCTGAGATAATGGATGCCATATAACTTGATGGCAGTTGTTATTTGAAACCTACACATTTGTCAAAACTCATTGAACTGTATATTTTAAAATATACATTTTATGAGTGAGGAGTTCAGATGGCAGAGTAGTAGGTGGACCCTGGCCTTTCCTCATCTCTCGAACACAGCTAGATCAATGTCAAATCATTTTGAATAATCAGGAAATTGATCTGAAGATTAAGAAAACAATTTGCACAATTGGAGTGTGAGAAAATGGCAGATGAGAGGTTTGGAGACATGAATTGGGAAAAATAAAAGCCTCAGTGCTGTGGAGGGTGGAAACCCTTTCTGTGGAGCATAGTTGGGAATAGAGGGGGAGAGTGGAGAGAGGGAGGTATGTAGGGTTCATGCGAGGTGCTGTGGTGTGGGGATCCCCTGGGTTGCATGGGAAAAGAATATTCCCTTTCTTGGAGTGCATTTGGAAGAGGATATTTTGCCTCTCCAAGGACATAAGACCCACTAGGCAGTATTGAGTGGCCATTGAACAGCAGGGGATAGAGGTACACACAGAGGATGGATTACCTGGTTGCAGCTTTTTGCTGTTTCAACACAGACTCCAGGCACTTGCACTGGTGTGCTACTGCTTTTCTGGGACAGAAAGGTGCCAGGTGCAGGGCTGCAAGCCTCTCCTCCCAGGAAGGGAGGAGGTCCACCTGCTGCCCACTAGTCTAAGATTTGTTGTTTTGAATCCCAGTCACTAACCCGAGATAAATCACAGGAGAACTGTGGCTCAGGGCATGTGGACAGCCAGGTACAGACAAGTTGACAGCAGGGATCTGATAGGAGGCTGGGACAGACAAAAGAGTATTGTTCACTTTTCTGTGAGGGCCCCCTGAACAGTGGCAGCAGTGAGTTACCCACTCCCCTGCACCGTGAAAGGCCATCTTTATTGAGGCAGGTTTGACTCTGAGCCAGCACACCGTGCATCTCCCTCAGAAGACCAACACAAGTCGTCCACATGCATCAAGGCTGTGAATCATAGCCATAGAGTTTTCCAAACTGTCAGCTTCAGTTCCGGTGGAAAGATGACCAGACTTTTCTTTTCTTTTCTTTTCCTTTTTTTTCTTTTCTTTTCTCTCTTTTCTTTTCTTTTTTTTCTTTCACGTTTTATTTTTATTTGTTTAATTTTTTTAACAGATTTTTAAAATTTATTTGACAGAGAGAGACAGCCAGAGAGAGAGGGAACACAAGCAGGGGGAGTAGGAGAGGAAGAAGCAGGCCCCCAGCAGAGGAACCTGATGGGGGGCTCGATCCCATAACTCTGGGATCATGCCCTGAGCCGAAGGCAGACGCTTAAGGACTGTGCCACCCAGGTGCCCCTTATTTGTTTAATTTTTAATACACTATTTTATTCATTTTATTTTTTGAAAATAATGTTTTTTCCTTTGGCAACAGGATTATAGTTTTTTGTTCATTTTTTGGCTTGCTTCCTTTTCTCATTTTTTTTTGGATCAGACCTTTTTTTTTTGCCTCTTTCTTTATTCTTTCTTTCTTTTTTTAAAAATCAGGCTTATACAATTTTGTTTCATTTGTTTGTTTCTTTTCCTGATTTCTTTTCTCTTTTCCTTCATAAGGTTTTTTTTTTATGTGAGTCACCATACACTACTTCATGAATTTTTGAAATAGTGTTCCATGCTTAATTATTTGAATACAACATACAGTGCTCATTGCGATACATGCCCTACTTAGTACCCATCACAATGCTAACCCATCCCCCCATATTCCTCTCCTCTGAAATCCTCAGTTCGTTTCCGGGAGTCCATAGTCTCTCATTGCTCGGCTCCTCCTCTGATTTCTCTTCCTTCAGTTTTCCCTTTCTTCTAATGTCCTCTATGCTATTCCTTATGTTCCGCATATAAGCAAAACCGTATGATACTTGTCTTTCTCTGTTTGACTTATTTCACTTAACATAACCCCCTCCAGTTCCATCCATGTTGATGCGAATGGTGGGTATTCACCCTTTCTGATGGTTGAGTAATATTCCATGGTATATATGGACCACTTTTTCTTTATCAATTCATCTGTTGAAGGACATCTCAGCTCTCTACAGTTTGGCTATTGTGGACATTGTTGCTGTTAACATTGGAATGCATATGGCCCTTATTTACACTACATTTGTATCTTTGGGGTAAATACATAGAAGTGTAATTGATGGGTCATAAGGTAGCTCAATTTTTAGCATCTTGAGGAACCTCCAGAGTGACTGTACCAGCTTCCATTCCACCAAAATTGTAAGAGGGTTCCTCTTTCTCCACATCCTCTCCAAAACTCATTTCCTGTTTTGTTAATTTTTACCATTCTATCTGGTGTAAGGTGGTATCTCATTGTGGTTTTGATTTGAATTTCCCTGATGGCTAATGATTTTGAACATTTTTTCATGTGCCTGTTAGCCATTTGTGTGTCATCATTGGAAAAGTGTCTGTTCATATCTTCTTCCCATTTTATGATTTGTTTATTTGTTTCTTGTGTATTGAGTTTGAGAAGTTCTTTGTAGATATTGGATACCAGTCTTTTATCTGTAGTATCATTTGCAAATATATTCTCCCATTCTGTGGGCTGCCTCTTTGTTTTTTTGACTGTTTCCTTGGCTGTGCAGGAGCTTTTGCTATTGATGAAGTCCAAAAAGTTCACTTTCTCTTTTGTTTCTCTTGTCTTTGGAGATGTGCCTTGAAAGAAGTTGCTGTTGCTGATGTCAAAGAAGTTACTGCCTATGTTCTCCTCTAGGATTTTGATGGATTCTTGTCTCACATTGATATCTTTCATCCATATTGAGTTTATCCTTGTGTATGGTGTAAGGGAATCTTCCAGGTTCATTCTAGTGTATGTAGCTGTCCAATTATCCCAGCACCACTTATTGAAGGAACTGTCTTTTTTCCATTGAGTATTTTTTTTCCTGATTTGTGAAAGCATAAACATTTTTTTTAAAGATTTTATTTTATTTAATTGACAGAGATAGAGACAGCCAGCGAGAGAGGGAACACAAGCAGGGGGAGTGGGAGAGGAAGAAGCAGGCTCACAGCAAGGAGCCTGATGTGGGGCTCGATCCCATAACGCCGGGATCACGCCCTGAGCCGAAGGCAGACGCTTAACCGCTGTGCCACCCAGGCGCCCCAACATAAACATTTTAATAATGCTTATTCATCTGATCCATGAGCATGGAATGTTTCCATCTTTTCATGTCTTCTTCAATTTCTTTCATCAGTGTTCAGTAGTTTCTAGGGTATAGATCCTTTACCTCTTTGGTTAGGTTTATTCCTAGGTATCTTATGTTTTTTGGTGCGATGGTAAATGGAATAGACTCTGTAATTTTTCTTTCTACAGTTACATTGTTAGTGTATAGAAAAACAACTGATTTCTGTGCATTGATTTTATAACCTGCCACATTATTGAATTGCTGAATGAGTTCTAGTAAGTCTGGGGTGGAGTCTTTTGGGTTTTTCACATGAAGAATCATGCCATCTGCAAGGGGAGAGAGTTTGACTTCTTTTATGCCAATTTGAATACATTTTATTTCTTTTTGTTGTCTGATTGCTGAGGCTAGGACTTCTTATCCTATATTGAACAATAGTGGTGAGAGTGGGTATCCTTGTCATGTTCCTGACCTTAAGGGATAAGCTCTCACAGTGTGCTTTTCACAGATGGTTTTTATGAAATTGAGGAATGTTCATTCTATCCCTACACTCAGAAGAGTTTTAATCAGGAAAGGATACTGAATTTTTTCTAACGATTTTTCTGCATCCATTGGGAGGATCATATGGTTCTTGTCTTTTCTGTCATTAACGTGTTCTGTCACATTGATTGATTTGGGAAAGTTGAACCACACTTGCATCAAAGGAACATATCACACCTGGTTGTGATGGATAATCCTTTTAATGTAATGTTGGATCCTATGGGCTAGGATTTTGTTGAGAATGGTGGCATCCACATTCATCAGGGATATTGGTTTGTAATACTCTGTTTTGATGGGGTCTTTTCCTGTTTTTGGTATCAAGATAATTCTGGCCTCATAGAACGAGTTTGGAAGTTTTCTTCTGTTTCTATTTTTTGAAACAGCTTCAGGAAAATAGATATTACTTTTGAAAATGTTTGGTAGAATTCCCTGGGAATCCAACAGGCCCTGGAATAATGATTTATAGGAGGTTTTTATTTAAAATTTTTTATTATGTTTTGTTAGTCACCATACAGTAAATCATTAGTTTTTTATGTAGTGTTCCGTGATTCTTTGTTTGTGTATAACACCCAGCGCTCCATGGAATACATGCCCTCCTTAGAACCCATCACCAGCTTAGCCCAATTCCCTGCCCTCTCTCCTCTGAAACCCTCAGTTTGTTTCCCAGAGTCTGTAGTCTCTCATAGTTAATTCCCCCTTCGGTTTACCACCCCTTTCTTCTTCCCTTCCTTCTACTGATCTCTCTGCTATTTCATATGTTCCATAAATGAGTGAAACCATACAATAATTATCTTTCTCTGGTTGACTTATTTCACTTAGCAAATCTTCTCCAGACCCGTCCACATTGCTGCAAAAGTTCGGTAATTGTTCTTTCTGATGGCCGAGTAATATTCCATTGTATATATGGACCACAACTTCTTTATCCATTCATCTGTTGAAGGGCATCTCGGCTCCTTTCGCAGTTTAGCTATTGTAGACAATGCTGCTATGAACATTGCTGTGTATTTGGCCCTTCTCTTCACTACGTCTCTATCTTTGGGGTAAATACCCAGTAGTACAATTGCTGGGTCATAAGATAGCTCTATTTTTAACTTTTTGAGGGACCACTACACTGTTTTCCACAGTGGCTGTACCAACTTGCATTCCCACCAACAGTGTAGGAGGGTTCCCCTTTCTCAACATCCTTTCCAACATTTGTTATTTCTTGCCTTCTCAATTTTTGCCATTCTAAATGGTGAAAGGTGGTACCTCTATGTGGTTTTCATTTGAATTTCCCTGATGGCTAATGATGTTGAACATTTTTTCATGTGTCTGTTAGCCATTTTTATGTCTTCATTGGAAAAGTGGCTGTTCATATCTTCTGCAATTTTTTTGATTTGATCGTTTGTTTCTTGTGTATTGAGTTTGAGAAGCTCTTTGTAGATCTTGGATACCAGCCTTTTATCTGTAGTTTCATTTGCAATATCCTCTCCCATTCTGTGGGTTGCCTCTTTGTTTTGATGACTGTTTCCTTTGCTGTGCAGAAACTTTTCATCTTGGTGAAGTCCCAAAAGTTCATTTTTGCTTTTGCCTTGGAGATGTGTCATGAAAGAATTTGCTGTGGGAGATATCAATGAGGTTACAGCCTATATTCTTCTCTATGATTTTGATGGATTCCTGTCTCACATCAAGGCCTTTCATCCATTTGGAGTTTATCTTTGTGGATGGTGTGAGAGTGGTCACTTTCTTTCTTTTGTATATAGCTCTCCAGTTTTCCCAGCACCATTTTTTGAAGAGACTGTCTTTTTCCCACTGGATGTTTCTTCCAGCTTTGTCTAAGATTAGCTGCCCATAGAGCTGAGGGTCCATTTCTGGAGTCTCTATTCTGTTCCATTGGTCTATGTGACTGTTTTTGTGCCAGTACCATGCTGTCTTTGTGATCACATCTTGGTAGTATAGCTTGAAATCAGGCAATGTGAGGGCCCCAGCCTTGTTTTTCTTTTTCAACCTTTCCTTGGCAATTTGGGGTCTTTTCTGGTTCCACACAAATTTTAGGTTTGTTCCAGCTCTTTGAAAAATGTCATTGGTATTTTAATTGGGATGATGTTGAAAGTGTAGATTGCTCTGGATAGCTTAGACATTTTCACTATGTGCATTCTTTGGATCCATGAGCATAGAATGCATTTCCATCTTTTTGTGGCTTTTTCAATGTCTTTCATCAGTGTTTGTAGTTTCTAGTGTATAGGTCCTTGACCTCTCTGGTTAAGTTTATTTTGAGATATCTTATGGTTTTTGGTGCGATAGTAAATCGAATCGATGCCTTAATTTTTCTTTGTTCAGTCTCATTGTTCCTGTATAGAAATGCAACTGATTTCTGTGCATTGATTTTGTATCCTGCCACGTTACTGAATTGTGTATGATTTCTAGTAATTTCAGGGTGGAGTCTTTTGGGTTTTGTACATAAAGTATCATGTCATCTACGAAGGCATAGAGTTTGACTTCTTTGCCAATTGAATACATTTTATTCTTTATTTTGTCTGATTGCTGTTGCTAGGACTTCTAGTACTATATAGAACAATAATGGCGAGCGTGGGCATCCTTGTCTGTTTCTGATCTTATGGGAAAACCTTTCATCTTTTCCCCATTTAGAATGATATTCACTGTAGGCTTTTTATGAGATTGAGGAATGTACCCTCTATCCCTACACTCTGACAGGCTTAAATCAGGAAAGGGTGCTGTATTTTGTAAAATGCTTTTTTTTGCATCAATTGAGAGGATCATATGGTTCTTGTCTCTTCACTTATTAACGTGTTCTATCACACTGATAGATGTGTGAATGTTGAACCACCCTTGCATCCCAGATGAATCCCACCTTTTCGTGATGGGCAATCATTTTAACGTACTGTTGGATCCTATTAGCTAAGATCTTGTTGAGAATTTTGGCATCCATATTCATCAGGTATATTGATCTGTAATTCTCCTTTTTGATGGGGTTTTTACCTGGTTTTGGGGATCAAGGTAATACTGGCCTCATAATTGATTTTGGTAACTTTCCTTTTGTTCCTATTTTTGAAACAGCTTCAGGGGACTAGGTATTATTTCTTCTTGGAATGCTTGGTAGAATGCCCCAGAGATTCCATGAGGCCCTGGACTCTTGTTTTTTGGGAGGTTTTTGATCACTAATTCAATGTCTTCATGATTAATCAGTGTGTTCAGATAGCCAATTTCTTCCTGTTTCAGTCTTAGTAGTTTATAGATTTCCAGGAAGGCATCCATTCCTTCCAGGTTGTTTAATTTATTGGCATAGGGTTGTTGATAATAGTTTCTAATGATTGTTTCTATTTCCTTGGTTTTTGTCGTGATCTCTCCCCTTTCATTCATGATTTCATTAATTTGGGTCCTTTCTCTATTCTTTTGAATAAGTCTGTCCAGTCACTTATCGATCTTATTTATTCTTTCAAAGAACCAACTTCTAGTTCTGTTGATATGCTCGACTGTGCTCCTCGTTTCTAATTTATTGATCTCTGCTCTAATCTTAGTCAATTTTGTTTTCGTGCATGGATTAGGCCTGTTTTTCTGTTCCATCTCCAGCTTCTTAAGGTGAGAATATAAGGACTGCATTTTAGATTTTTCTATTCTTTTGAGTGAGGCTTTTTTCGGCTGTATTTTCCCCTTAGTACTGCCTTTGCAGTGTCCCATAAGTTTTGGACCAATCTGTTTTCATTCTCACTGGTTTCCATAATTTGCTTAAGTTCTTTGATTTTCTGGTTACCCAATCATTCTTTTTTTTTTAGAAGTCATTTCCATTGTTTGAATGATCATCTGTTCATTGAAAACTCTCAAATTTGTATTTCCAGCTCTGACTTCTCTGAACATTAGGCTTGTATATCTAAACCTCTTAATTGAGATTTTCTATGTCTTATCAGCATTTTATTTTATTATTTTTTAAAGATTTTATTTATTTATTCATCAGAGAGAGAGAGAGAGCACAAGCATGGGAGCAGCAGGCAGAGGGAGAAGCAGGCTCCCCGCTGATCAAGGAGGCCAAGATGATACTCGATCCCAGGACCCCAGGATCATGACCTGAGCCGAAGGCAGAAAGCGACTGAAACACCTAGGCATCCAGGAACTTTACATCAAAACTAGGGATGTATTGTATGGTGACTAACATAATATAATTAAAAAAATTAAAATGCTGATTACCCAATCATTCTTAAGTAGGATGGTTCTTAGTTTCCAAGTGTTAGAGTTTCTTCCAATTTATTTTTCTGGGATTGCAGTTTCACAGCATTGTGGTCTGAGAATATGCAGGGAATAATCTCAGTCTTTTGGTATCAGTTGAGACCTGTTTTGTGACCCAGTATATGGTCTAATCTGGAGAAAGTTCCATGGGTATTGGAAAAGAATGAGTATTCTGTTGTTCTACGGTGTAGTGTTCTGTATATATCTATGAGGTCCATCTGGTCCAGCATGTCATTCAAAGCTCTTGTTTCTTTGTTGTTCTCTGCTTAGATGATCTGTCTATTGCTGACAGCAGAATGTTGAGGTCCCCTACTATTAATGTATTATTATGTATGTCTCATTATTCTGGTTAAGCGTCGGCTTTTATATCTGGCTGCTCCCCTGTTGGGTGCATAGGTATTTATAATTGTCATATTCACTTGTTGGATACACCCTTTAAGAATAATGTAGTGTCCTTCTGTATCTCCTACTACAGTCTTTAGCTTAAAATCTAATCTGTCTGTTATGAGAATTGCTACCCCAGCTTTTCTTTGAGGTCCTTTGGCATGAGAATTGGTTCTCCATTCCTTCACTTTTACTGGATGTATCTTTAGGTTCAAAATGAGTCTCTTGTAGACAGCAAATGGATGGGTCATGTCTTTTTATCCAATCTGCTACCCTGTGGCATTTTAGGGTGCATTTAGGCCATTCACATTGAGAGTGATTATTGAGAGATATTATTTTAATGATGCCATGCTGCCTATGAGGTCTGTGTTTCTATAGATTGTAAATGTCTGCTTGCATCAGTCTTAGCGTCTTTTTATTTTTATAGATCACCATTCATATTTCTTGTAGGGCTTGCTTGGTTGCCACATATTCTTTCAGTTTCTGCTGGTCTTTGAAGCTCCCTGTCTCTCCATCCATTGTGAATGACAGCCTTGCTGGATAAAGAATCCTTCTCACTTAGTGCTCTGAATATGTCTTGCCATCTTTTTCTGACTTGCCAGGTCTGTGTAGACAGGTCTGATGTTATTCTGATATTTCTCCCTCTGTACATGACTAATATCCTTCTTGGCACTTTGAATATTGTTTCCTTGGTTCTAAGATTTGCAACTTGTACTATTATGTGATGTGGTGTCGGTCTTTTCTCATTGATCTTAGATGGGGGCTCCTCTCTGCCTCTTGGACACGATTGCTTTTTTCCTTCCCCAGATTAGGGAAATTCTCAGGTACAGTTTGTTCAAATATCTCTTCTAGAACTCTGTCTTTCTCCACTCCCTTGTGGATGCTGATTATTCTGACTTTTTAACGTTTCATTGAGTCAGTAGTTTCCTGTATTCTTACTTATTGAAACTGGAGTTTCTTAAGCCATGTTTCTTGTCTTTTTAAAAATTATTTATTTATTTATTTTTGATGTAAAGTTCAATGATTCATTAGGTGCGTATAACACCCAGTGCACCATGCAATACGTACCCTCCTTACTACCCATCACCAGTATAGCCCATTTCCCCACCCCCCTCCCCTCTGAAGCCCTCAGTTTGTTTCGCAGAGTCCATAGTCTCTCATGCTTCATTCCCCCTTCTCATTACCCCCCTTTCTTTATCCCTTTCTTCTCCCACTGATCTTCATAGTTTTTATGTTCCATAGATGAGAGAAACCATAATAATTGTTTTTCTCTGCTTGACTTATTTCACTTAGCATTATCTTTCTTTATTTTCTATCATTTAATCATCTAACTCTCTAATTTGTTCTTCTACTTCATTTACCCTGAGCACCAGAGAATCCCGTTTAGACTGCATTTCATTCATAGCATTCTTATTTTCAGCCAGTTTCGCTCTCATTTCCTCCCATAGAGATTCTATATTTTTGTTAATATTTTTTTCAAGCCTACACATTATCAAGACCATTGTTACTCTGAACTCCATTTCTGACAATTTGGTTATATCCATATCCATTAGTTCTGTGGCAGAAGCCACAGTCTCTGTTTCTTTCATTTCTTGGGGGTTTCTACTCCTTGTCATTCTGATGCGGTATGGTTGCAGGGATGTACAGAGCCCAGATTATTGACCAGGACCCAAGCAAGATGCACTTGTTATATAGGAACCTGAGGGATGTTGGCTTCTTGTTTTTCCATCCTGCCTTCTGGGAGAGGGGCCTGCTGCACTGATACCCAGGGAACCCTGTTTGGGTAGATTTGCCCTGTCCCCTGATAGGAGGGGGGGTGGGCACAGTGAGAACTGTTTTTTTCAGGGCTTTTGTACCCTGGCGGCTTTCCCTGGTGGCTTTCTGGGACTCTTCTGTGGGTCAGAAAAGCAGGGGCCATATTCAAGCCTTTGTCTCAGAACAGGAGGGTCGCAGTCTGCTCTTTACTGAGCTCTCCTCGCCACTTTAACTCTGTTTTGGTTGGTCCTGCTAAAAACCCTGCAGTGTCATAGTTTGTGCACCCCACAGCCTTTCTCCCAGTCCTTGCTCCCAGGGCTGGCATGTCTTTGCACTTTGTGCTTCTAACATGGCCAGCCTCCCCGGTTTCCACACTCTCTCCTGAGCTCCCGGTTTCAGTCTGGTTCACTCCCACTCCAGAGCTCCAGTTTTCAGTATGGTTGTGCACGCACTCTCGAGCTCCTGGTTTTGGTCTGGTTGGCACGTGTGCTCCCAAACTCCCGGTTTCAGTCTGGTTTCACAGCAGCTACCAGTCCGCGATTCCATCCTGCTCCCCAGCTCAGAAGGCTCCTGCTTCCTGGTGCCTGAGCACTGAAGCTCCCTCCTGCTTCTGTTTATCTTCCAATATCTGTGCACTGATTCAAGGATCCCTGCTTCATACCTTGACACCCAGGGTTGGAGATGTTCGTTTGTAGAGATCCAAATGTATCAGCTTACATCTCAGGCTGGTTTTGTGGGTGTTCAGGATGGTCTGGTAGATATCCAGTTCGATTCAGGGGACGAGCTTTAAAGGGTCCCCTACTCCTCCACCATCTTTTTCCCCTTCCTTCCCTTATGGGAAGTTTTTGATCAGTGCTTCAATTTAGTTACTGGTTATTGGTCTATTCAGATTATCAATTTCTTCTTGTTTCAGTTTTGGTAGTTTATAGGTTTCTAGGAAGGCTTCAATTTCTTCCACCTTGCTTAATTTGTTGGCATATAGCTGCTGATAATAATGTCTAATAATTGTTTCTATTTCCTCAGTGTTAGTCATGATCTCTCCCCTTTCATTCATGATTTTATTAATTTGGATTCTTTTCTCTTTTCTTTTGGATAAGTCTGGGCAGTGGTTTATCGATCTTATTAATTCTTTCAAGGAACCAGCTTGTAGTTTGATTCATCTGCTCTCCTGTACTTTTGGTTTCTAATTCATTGATCTCTGCTCTAATCTTTATCATTTCTCTTCTCCTGCTTGGTTTAGGATATATTTGTTGTTCTTCTGCAGTTCCCTCACTTTGTTCTGGATTTTTCTACTTTCTTGATTGAGGCTTGGATGGCTATGCATTTTCCCTTTAGGACCAACTTGGCATTATCCCTTAGGTTTTAGACCAATGTGTTTTTGTTCTCATTGTTTTTCTTGAATTGTTTAAGTCCTTTAATTTTCTGATTGACCCAAACATTCTTAAGCAGGATGGACTTTAGCTTTCAAGTGTTTGAATTACTTCCAATTTTTTTCTTGTTTTTGAGTTCCAGTTCAACGCATTGTCATCTGAAAATATGCAGGGTATGATCTCAATTGTTTGATATCAGCTGAGACCTGATTTTTGACCCAGTATGGGTCTATTCTGGAGAATGTTCCATGTGTGTTAGAGGAGAATGAGTATTCAGGTTTTTTTTAGGATCAAATGTGCTATATATATCTATTATGTCCATCTGGTCCAGTGTGTCATTCAAAGCTCTTGCTTCTTGGTTGATCTGTTGCTTAATCTGTCTATTGCTGAGAGTTGAGTGTTGAGGTGTCCTACTATTAAGGCATTATTATCAATATGTTTCTTTATTTTGGTAAACAGTTGGATTATGTATCTGCCTTCTCCCCTGTTCGGGCATAGATATTTACAATTGTTCTATCTTCATTTTGGATAGACCTTTAAGAATGATATAGTGTCCCTCTGTATCTGTTATTACAGTCTTTAGCTTAAAATCTAATTTGTCTGATATGAGAATTGCTACCCCATCTTTCTTTTAAGGTCCATTGGCATGAAAAATTTTTCTCCATTCCTTCACTTTCAGTCTGGAGGTATCCTTAGGTTCAAAATGAGCCTCGTAGGCAGCATATAGAGGGTCCATGTCTTTTTATCCAATCTGAAACCCTGTAGCATTGCATGGGAGCATTTAGGCTGTTCATGTTGAGAGTGATTATTGAAAGATATGATATTACTGCCATCCTGTTGCCTGTGAAGTTCTTGTTTCTATACATTGTGTCTTTACATTTCTGGTTTATATTACTCTTGGGGCCTTTTTTATTTTATAGAACTCCCCCTTAATATTTTTTGCAGTACCATCTTGTTGGTCACATATTCTTTCAGTTTCTGCTGGTCTTTGAAACTCCTTGTCTCTCCATCCATTCTGAATGATAACCTTGCTGGAGAAAGTATCCTTGGCTGCATTTTCTTCTCTTTTAGTGCCCTGAATATGTCTTACCAACCCTTTCTAGCATGCCAGGTCTCAGGGGACAGGTCTGACATTATTCTGATGTTCTGCTCTCTGTATGTAAGAAATGTCTTCTCCCTCATTACTCCCAGGATTATTTCCTTGCTTCCAAGATTCGTGAATTATACAATTATATGTAGGGGGGTTGGTCTGTTCTCATTGATCTTGGGAGGGGTCCTCTTTGTCTCCTGGAAACTATTCTTGCTTCCTTCCCCAGATTTGAGAAGTTATCAGCTACAATTTGTTCAAATATATCTTCTGGACCTCTCTCTTTCTCCACCCCCTCAGGGATCCCAATAATTGTGACATTGGAACATTTCAAGGCATCATTAATCTCTCTCAGTCTGAGCTCTTTGACATTAAGCTATTTCTGCCAAGCCTCCTCAGTTTCCTTCTTTTCTATCATCTTATCTTCTAGCTTCACTAATTTGTTCTTCTGCACCATTTACCCTGGCAATCAGAGTATCTGGTTATACTGTATTTCATTCATAGCATTTCTAAGTTCGGCCAGATTAGATCTCATTTCTGCCCTTAGAGATTCTATATTATCGCTAATATGTTTCTCAAGCCTAGTTATCGACTTCATAATTGTTAGTGTGATGTCTATTTCTGGCCTCTTCCGTCAATCCATATTATTTAAGTGTCTGACAGAAGCCACAGTCTCCTATTCATTTATTTGTTGGGGATTCCTCCTCTTAGTCATTCTGTTGAGAGGTGGCTGAGGAAATGTACAGAGTTCAAAATATTAACCACAACCCAAGCAAGATGCACATATTTTATATGGACCCTAGGGTTGTCTTCTTCTTCCTCTTTCAGCTTTTCTTCCTGGGGAGGAACCTGCGGCTCTGTTACACAGGCAATACTTCTTGGGCGTAGTTACCCTTCCCCTTGTCAGAAGGGTGGGCTCGGTGAAAACCTTTTTTTTAAAATTTTTTTTATTATGTTATGTTAGTCACCACAGAGTACATCCCTGGTTTCTGATGTAAAGTTCAATGATTCATTAGTTGCGTATAACACCCAGTGCACCATGCACCATTACCTCCTTACTACCCATCACCAGCCTATCCCATTCCCCCATCCCCCTCCCCTCTGAAGCCCTCAGTTTGTATCTCAGAGTCCATAGTCTCTCATGCTTCATTCCCCCTTCTGATTAACCCCCCTTTCTTTATCCCTTTCTTCCCCTACCGATCTTCCTAGTTCTTATGTTCCATAGATGAGAGAAATCATATGATAATTGTCTTTCTCTGCTTGACTTATTTCACTTAGCATTATCTCCTCCAATGCCGTCCATGTTGCAGCAGATGTTGAGAATTCGTTCTTTCTGAAAACTGAGAAATATTCCATTGTCCACAACTTTTTAATCCAGTCATCTGTTGAAGGGCATCTCAGTTCCTTTCACGATTTAGCTATTGTGGACAATGCTGCTATGAACATTGGAGTGCATATGACCCTTCTCTCCACTATGTCTGTATCTTTGGGGTAAACACCCAGTAGTGCAATGGCTGGGTCATAGGGTAGCTGAATTTTTAACTTTTTAAGGGACTGCCACACTGTTTTCCAGAGTGGCTATACAAACTTGCAACCCCACCAACAATGTAGGAGGGAACCCCTTTCTGCACATCCTCCCAAACAATTGTTGTTTCTTGCCTTGTCAATTTTTGCCATTCTAAGTGGCAGAAGGTGGGATCTTAGTGGGGTTTTGATTTGTTTTCCCTGATGGCTAATGATTTTGAACATTTTCTCATGTGTCTGTTAGCCATTTGTATGTCTTCATTGGAAAAGTGTCTGTTCATATCCTCTGCCCATTTTATGATTTGTTTATTTGTTTCTTGTGTATTGAGTTTGAGAAGTTCTTTGAAGATCTTGGATAGCAGTCTTTTATCAGTAGTATCATTTGCAAATATGTTCTCCCATTCCTTGGGGTGCCTCTTATTTTTTTTGACTGTTTCCTTGGCTATGCAGAAGCTTTTAATCTTGATGAAGTCCCACAAGTTCATTTTATCTTCTGTTTCTCTTGCCTTGGAGATGTGCCATGAAAAAGGTTGCTGTGGCTGATGTCATAGAGGTTGCTGCCTATGTTCTCTTCTAGGATTTTGATGGATTCCTGTCTCACCTCGAGGTCTTTCATCCATTTGGAGTTTATCTTTGTGTATGGTGTGAGAGAGTGGTCAAGTTTCATTCCTTTGCATGTAGCTGTCCAATTTTCCCAGCACCATTTATTGAAGAGACTGTCTTTTTTCCACTAGATGTTTTTTCCTGCTTTGTCAAAAATTAGTTGCTCAAAGAGCCGGGGGTCCATTTCTGGATTCTTTATTCTGTTCCATTGGTTTATGTGTCTGTTTTTGTGTCAGTACCATGCTGTCTTTGTGATCACAGCTTTGTAGTACAACTTGAAATCTGGCATTGTGATTTCCCCAGCTTTGTTTTTCCTTTTCAACAATTCCTTGTTGATTCGTGGCCTATTCTGGTTCCACAAAAATTTAAGGGCTGTTTGTTTCATTACTTTGAAAAATGTCGTTGGTGTTTTGATCAGGATAGTATTGAAAGTGTAGATTGCTCTGGATAGCATGGACATTTAACTATGTTAATTCTTCCGATCTATGAGCATGGAATATTTTTTCATCTTCTGTGTCTTCTTCACTGTCTTTCAAGTGTGATTTGTAGTTTCTAGAAAATAAATACTTTACGTCTCTGGTTACATTAATTCCAAGGTACCGTATTATTTTTGATGCTCTTGTAAATGGGATGGATTCCCTAATTTCTCTTTCTTCAGTCTTATTATTCATGTATAGAAATGCAACTGATTTCTGAGCATTGATTTTGTATCTTGACACATTACTGAATTGCTCTATAACTTCTAATAGTTTGGGAGTGGATTCTTTTGGCTTTTCCATATAGAGTATCATGTCATCTGTGAAGAGAGACAGTTGGACTGCTTCTTTGCCAATTTGAATACCTTTTATCCCTTTTTGTTGTCTGATTGCTGTTGCAAGGACTTCTAGTACTATGTTGAATAATAATGGGGAGAGTGGGCATCCTTGTCTTGTTCCTGATTTTAAGGGAAAGGCTTCCAGCTTTTCCCCATTGAGAATGATATTTGCAGTAGGCTTTTCATAGATGGCTTTAATGAGATTGAGAAATGTACCCTCTATGCCTACACTCTGAAGGGTTTTAATCAGGAAAGGATGCTATATTTTATCAAATGCTTTTTCTGCATCCATTGAGAGAATCATACGATTTCTGAATTTTTGTTTCTGCATAAAATGTAAGACACTGATCAATTTGCGAATATTGAACCACCCCTGCAACCGAAGGATGAATCCCTCTTGGTCATGATGGATAATCCTTTCAACTTGTTGGATTCTATTAGGCAAGATCTTGTTGAGGATTTTGGCATCCGTATTCATTAGGGAAATCGGTCTGTAATTTTCCTTTTTGATGGGGTCTTTTTCTGGTTTGGGGATCAAGGTAATATTGGCCTCATAGAATGAGTTTGGTAGCTTTCCTTCTGTTTCTATTTTTTGAAATAGCTTTAGAAGAATAGGTATGATTTCTTTTTTGATTGTTTGGTAGAATTCCCCAGGAAAACTGTCCGGGCCTGGAGTTTTGTTTTTTGGAAGGTTGTTTATCACTGACACAATCTCTTCATAATTATTTGGCCAGTTTAAAAAATCAATTTCTTCCAGTTTCAGTCTTGGTAGTTTTTAAGTTTCCAGTAAGGTCTCCATCTCTTCCAGATCGCTTAATTTATTGGCATAAAGGTGTTGTTGAAGGTTCTAACAATCCTTCCAATTTCATTGGTGTTGGTTGTGACCTCTCCCTTTTCTTTCATAATTTTATTAATTTGGGTCCTTTCTCTATTCTTTTGGATTAGTGTTGCCAATGGTCTGTCAATTTTATGGATTCTCTCAAAGAACCAGCTTCTAGTCCTGTTGATCTGCTCTACTGTACTTCTGGTTTTTAATTCCATTGATTTCTGCTCTAACCTTGGTCAACTGCTTCCNGCGCATGGATTAGGCGTGTCCCTCTGTTGCTGTTCCAGCTTCTTGAGGTGAGAATATAAAAACTGCATTTTAGATTTTTCTATTCTTTTGAGTGAGACTTGGATGGCTATGTATTACCCTTATGACTGCCTTTGCAGTATCCCAAAGGTTTTGGATTGTTGTGTTTTCATTCTCATTGGTTTCAATAAATTGTTTAAATTGATTTTTGATTTCCTGGTTTATCAAATCATTCTTGAGCAGGATGGTTCTTAGTCTCCAAGCGTTTGAGTTTCTTCCATATTTTTCCTTGTGGTTGAATTCCAATATCAAAGCGTTGTGGTCTGAGAATATGCAGGGAATAATTTCAGTCTTTTAGTATCAGTTGAGACCTGTTTTGTGTCCCAGAGCATGATCTATTCTTGAGAATGTTCCATGGGCATTTGAATNCTATTCTTGAGAATGTTCCATGGGCATTAGAATAGAATGAGTATTATTTGGTTTTACTGTGTAGTGTCCTATATATATCTATGATGTCCAACTCGTTGAGTATGTCATTCAAAGCACTCGTTTCTTTGTCGATTTTCTGCATGGCTGTTCTGTCTATTTCTGAGAGTGGAGTATTGAGGTCCCCTACTGTTAACGTATTTTTATCTATATGTCTCTTTATTCTGGTTAAGTATTGGCTTGTGTATTTTGCTGCTCCCCTGTTGGGGGCATATATATTTATAATTGTCATCTCCACTTCCTGGATACATCCTTTAAGAATAATATAGTGCCCTTCTGTGTCTCTAACTATAGTCTTTATTTTAAAATCTAATCTGTCTGATATGAGAATTTCTACCCCAGCTTTCTTTTGAGGTCCATTGGTGTGAAAGATGGTATTCCATCCCATTACTTTCAGTCTGAATGTATCTTTCTGTCCAAAATGAGTTTCTTGTAGACAGCAAATGGATGGGTCATGTCTTTTGATCCAATCTGCAACCCTGTTGTGTTTTATGGGAGCATTTAGGCCATTTACATTGTGTCTGATTATTGAGAGATATGATTTTAATGATGCCATGTTGCCAGTATTTTCTTTGTTTCTATAGATTTTGACTTTCTGTTCTGTATCACTCTTGGGGACTTTTTACCTTTATAGAACCCCCCTTAATATCTCTTGTAGGGCTGGTATCATGATTTCAAAATTGGTCAATGGCGATTCGGGAACTTCTTTATTTCTCCATCAATTTTGAATGACAGCCTTGTTGGATAAAGGATCCTTGGCTGCATGTTTTTCTCTGAAATTGCTTTAAAAGTGCTCCCCAACCCTTTCTCTCATTCCAAGTCTATGTAAACAGGTCTGATGTAATTGATACCTTTGCCTCGGTACATGAGAAACTTCTTTGCCCTGGGTGCTTTCAATACTGTATCCTTGGATCTAATATTTGCAAATTGCACTGTGACGTGACGTGATGTAGGTTTGTTGTGGTTGAGCTTGGGAGGCATCCTCTCTGGCTCTTGGACTCGAATTTGTTTCCCTTGCTAGATTAGGGAAGTTTTCAGCTACAATTTGTTCAAATATGTCTTCTAGACCTCTGTTTTTCTTCACCCCCTCGGTGATGCCAATAATTCTGACATTGGAACGTTTCATTGAGTCTGTAACCTCCTGTAACCTACATTCATGAGTGTGGATTTTTTTAAGTCCAGATTCTATTTCAGTTTTCTCTTCTACTCACCAATCGTCCAATTCACTGATACGTTCTTCTTCCTCATTCACCCTGGCCATTAGAGCCTCTAGTTTTGAGTGCATATGGCTCATAGAATTTTTAAATTCTGCCAGGTTCACTCTCATATCTGCCCTTAGAGATTCTATATTCTCATTAACATTTTTGCTAATACTTTTTTCAAATCTATACATCATCTTGACCATTGTTGCTCTGAATTCCATTTCTGATAATTTGGTTATATCCATACCCATTAGTTCTGTGGCAGAGGCCACAGACTCATTGTCTTTTCTTTGCTAGGTCGGATTTCTCCTTCTCTTCAGTCTGATGAGGAGAGGTTGCGAGTTGTCCAGAGCCCAAATTATTGACTGGGACCCAGGTCGTGTGTCCTTGTTTTATAGGGATCTTAGGGTTATGGGCTTCTTGATTTTCAGCCTGCCTCCTGGGGGAGGGGTCTGCTAAGCAGATACTCAGGTAACCCTGTTTGGGTACATTTTCCTTGTCCCTTGTGAGGGTTTTGGATGTGGGCACACTGTCAGCAGGTCTTTCCAGGCTTTTGTTCTCTGGTGGCTTTCCCCAGTGGTTTGTTTTAACTCTGTTTCTGTTGTTGCTGCTCAACCCTGCAGCATCCCTGGATGTGCACCCCACACCCGGCATCCCAACCCTCACTTCCAGGGCAGTGTGTCTCTGTCCTCTGTGTTTCTAACACTGCCAGCTGCTAGCTGCCAGCCTCTAGCCACCAGCCGCCCCCACGTGCTTCTGGAGATCCCAGTCTCAGTCTCTTTCCAGTGAGCACACCAGAGCTCCATTTCAGTCTTGTGGCACACATTCTCTTGCTCACGGTCTCAGTCTGCTCTCTCGCGGGTGCCTGTCTGTGAGTCCGCCCACTGCCCCTGTAGGTGGTTACCGCTTCCCGGTGCCTGAACTTGGCAACTCCCTCCCCCTTCTGTTTATCTTCCGATATCTGTGTTCAGTTTCATGTCTCCCCACTTAGTACCTCAATACTCAGTGCTGGAGAGATGTTCATTTGTAGAGATACAGATGTATCTTCCTGTGTCTCAGGCTGATTCTGTGGATGTTCAGGCTGGTCTGGTACCTATTCAACTTGACTAAGAGGCCCGGCTAAACAAGGGGTCCCCTACTCCTCCACCATCTTAACTCACCCTTGGTGAAAACCTTTTTTGTGTGCTTTTGTTTTCTGGTGGCTTTCTCTGTTGGCTTTCCTTGTTTCCTCTGAGAGAGCAGACGTGACTGCGTCCCAACCTCTGCCTCAGAACAGAGAAATGTTAGTCTTCTCTTCACTGAGCTCTCCAGGGCACACAGTCTCCATTTCTCTCTGCCCTGCTAAAAACCACAATTCCCCAGTTGTGTGCCCCATAACAAAACTCCCAGTGGTGAGGTCCCAAGTCAAGGCATGTCTCTGCCCTTTGTGTTTCTTGAACTGCCAGCCACCCCGTTTGCGTGAGCAGACCCACAGCTCCTGAGACCTGTCAGGGGGCTGGACTAAAGTCCTTTCCCTTTCACTACTGGTCTGCAAATCTGTGCTCAGTCCCCAGCACAGGATGCTTTGTCCTCCTGGTTATATCACCTTCTTGGCACAGCTTATGGCAGCTCCCTTCCCCTTCCATTTATCTTGTGATATCTTCCCACAGAGTCACAGGTCCATCCTTCATACCACAAGACCATGGGATATATTCTGTTTTTAGAGATCCAGATACATATTTTTTAATCTAGGCTGATTTCATTGGTGTTCAAAATGGTTTGGTAGATATCCAGCTAAATTCAGGGGACTGGTTGAAGTAGGGTCCCCTAATCCTCCAGCATCTTTCTCCATGCTGGATATGGCTTTTTCAATCAGGCTTATCTTAAGGAGATGAAAGCACATATAGTTAAACATCCAAACACTCTCTACTGTAAGCAAGGAGGAAATCTGCAGAGGACTGACCTGTGGGAAAGAGCAGCAAAAACCCAGCAGCATTTTGCAAACAAAACACACTAGAAACAGTTACTGATGTGCCAGCATCTGCACAGTGTAGGACCCTTTCTTATTATAGTATTATTCTCAAGAGTGGGAAATATAACAAACTTTCATAACACACAAAAGACAGAAACCTAGACATAAGAAAAAGATGGAGAATTCTCTCCAAAAGATAGATCAAGAAGAAATCACAGCCAGGGATTTACTCAAAACAGATATAAAGAATATATGTGAACAAGAATTTAGAACAATGAAAATAAGGATACTAGCTGGGCTTGAGGAAGCATAGAAGACACCAGAGAATCCCTAGCTGCAGACATAAAATGCCTAAAAACTAGTCAGGCCAAAATAAAAAATGCTATAACTGAGATACAAAATCAATTGGATGTAATTACAACAAGTATGGAAGAGGCAGAGGAACGACTAGGTGATGTAGAAGTTCAAATTAGGGAAAATGATGAAGTTGAAAAGAAGAGGGAAAGAAAACTATTAGATCATGAGTATACACTTAGGGAACTCAGCGATTCCACAAAGGGCAATAATAACCATATCATAATAGTCCCAGAAGAAGAATAGGGAAAAGGGGCAGAAGGCCTACATGAACAAATTATAGCTGAGAACTTCCCTAATGTGGGGAAGGAAATAGGCATTCAAGTCTAAGAGACACAGAAAAATCCCTCAAAATTAACAAAAATGGGTCAATACCAAAACATATCATAGTAATATGTGCAAAATACAAAGATAAAGTGATAATTTAGAGCAGCTAGGGACAAAAGGTCCTTAAACTGCAACGGTAGACACATAAGGGGTCAGCAGCAGACCTGTTCATAGAAACATGGAAGGCCAGAGGAAAGTGGAATGATATATTCAGTGTGATATATGAGAAAAATATGCAGCCAAAAATACTATATCCAGCAAGGCTGTCACTCAGAATAGGAGAAATAAAGTTTCCAAGACAAGCAAAAACTATAGGAGTTCATGAATACTAAACCATCTCTACAAGAAATATTAAAGGGGGAATTTTTTGTAGGAGGAAAGAGAGCCCAAAAGCAGCAAGGACTAGAAAGAAACAGAGACAATCTACAGGAACAGCAAATTTACAGGTACTACAATGGCATTAAATTTATGTCTATCAATACTTACTCAATGTAAATGGACTAAATGTTCCAATCAAAAGACATAGGATATCAGTATGGATAAAAAAAACAAGACCCATCTGTATGCTGCTTACAAGAGACTCATTTTAGACTCAAAGGCACCTCCGGATGGAGAGGAAGGGGGATGAGAATAATCTATCATGCTAGTGGACATCAAAAGAAAGAAAGGGCATGACCAGAAGGGAGAATGAAGCATGAGAGACTATGGACACTGAGAAACAAACTGAGGGCTTCAGAGGGGAGGGGGTGGAAAAATGGGATAGGCTGGTGATGGGTAGTAAGGAGGGCACATATTGCATGGTGCAGTGGGTGTTATACCCAACTAATGAATCATGGAACTTTACATCAAAAACCAGGGATGTACTATGTGGTGACTCACATAATATAATAAAAAATATTATTATAATAAAAAAGAAACCTGGAGTAGCCATCCTTATATCAGACAAAGGAGATTTTTAAACCAAAGACTGTAATTAGAGAGGAAGAAGGACACTATATCATAATAAAATGGTCTATCCAACAAGAAGATCTAACATTGTAAATATTTATGCCCCTAAATTGGGAACAGACAAATATATAAGCCAATTAAGAAAAAAATTAAAGAATCTCATTGATAATAATACAATAATAGTAGGGGACTTTAATACTCCACACACATCAATGGGCAGATCATCTAAGCATAAGATCAACAAGGAAACAAGGGTTTTGAATGACACACTGGACCAGATGGTCTTTGCAGATATATTCAGAGTTCTTTTCCAGTGCACATGGAACAGTCTCCAGAATAGATCAGATACTGGGTCAAAAATTAGGCCTCAACCAGTACAAAAAGTTTGAGAATATACCATGCATATTTTCAGAACACAATGCTGTGAAAATTGAAGTCAATCACAAGAAAAAAAAAGGAAAGATGGCAAATACATGAAGGTTAAAGAACATCTTAATGAAGAATGAATAGGTTAGCCAAGAAATTAAAGAAAAAAATACTTGGAAGCAAGTGAAAATAAAAACATGACAGTCCAAAACCTTTGGGAGGCAGCAAAAGTGTTCCTAAGAGGGAAGTATATAACAATACAGGACTTCTTAAAGAATCAAGAAAAGTCTCAAATACACAACCTAACATTACATCTAAAGTAATTGGGGGGAAAAACAGGAAATAATGCCTAAAACTGCTGAGGAAGAGAAGTAATTAACATCAGAGCAGAAATAAATGATATAGAAATCATAAAAAGAGTAGAAAAGATCAATGAAACTAGGAGCTGGTTGAAAGAATTAACAAAATTGACAAACCCCTAGCAAGACTTATCCAAAAGAAATGAGAAAAGACCCAAATAAATAAAATCATGACTGGGAGGGAAGGCATCACAACTAACACCTAGAAATATGAAGAAGTATAGGAGAATATTATGAGTAATTATATGCCAACAAATGAGGCAATCTGGAAGAAATGGATGAATTCCTAGAACCATATAAACTACCAAAATTGAAACAGGAAGAAATAGAAAACCTGAGCAGACCCATAACCAGGAGGGAAATTGTATCAGTAATCAAATATCCCCCCCCCAAAAAAAAACAAGTCCAGGACCACATGGTTTCCCAGGGGTGTTCTACCAAACATTTAAAGAAAAATTAATACTTATTCTTCTGAAGCTGTTTCTAAAAGTAGATATGGAAGGAAAACTTCCAAGCTCATTCTATAAGGCAAGGATACCTTGATTCCCAAAGCAAAGACCCCATTAAAAAGTATTACAGACTTTTTGCCTGGTTTGGGGATCAAGGTAATATTGGCTTCATAGAATGAGTTTGGTAGCTTTCCTTCTGTTTCTATTTTTTGAAATAGCTTGAGGAGAACAGGTATTATTTCTTCTCTGAATGTTTAGCAGAATTCCACAGGAAAACCGTCCGGGCCTGGAGTTTCGTTTTTTGGAAGGTTGTTTATCACTGACTCAATCTCTTCATAATTAATTGGCCTGTTTAAAAAATCAATTTCTTCCTGTTTCAGTCTTGGTAGTTTATAGGTTTATAGGATTCCAGGAAGGCCTCCAACTTTTCCAGATTGCTTGATTTATTGGCACATAGTTGTTAATAAAAGTTTCATTGGTGTTGGTTGTGTCCTCTCCTTTTTCATTCATAATTTTATTAATTTGGGTACTTTCTCTATTCGTATGTATAAGTCTTGCCAGTGGTCTGTCAATTTTATTTTTTTTATTGATTCTCTCAAAGAACCAGCTTCTAGTTCTGTTGATCTGCTCTACTATATTCCTGGTTTCTAATTCATTGATTTCTGCTCTAATCTTGGTCAACTGCTTCCTCGTGCGTGGATTAGGTCTGTCCCTCTGTTGCTGTTCCAGCTTCTTGAGGTGAGAATGTAAAAACTGCATTTTAGATTTTCTATTCTTTTGAGTGAGGCTTGGATATCTACATATTTCCCCCTTAGGACTGCATTTGCAGTATCCCATAGGTTTTGGACCATTGTGTTTTCATTCTCGTTGGTCTCCATAAATTGTTTAAATTGATTTTTGATTTCCTGGTTTATCGAGTCATTCCTGAGTAGGATGGTTCTTAGTCTCCAAGTGTTTGAGCATCTTCCAAATTTTTCCTTGTGGTTGAGTTCCAATTTCAGAGCGTTGTGGTCTGAGAATACGCAGGGAATAATTTCAGTCTTTTGGTATCGGTTGAGACCTGTTTTGTGAACATGGTCTATTCTTGAGAATGTTCCACGGACATTAGAATAGAATGAATATTCGTTGGTTCTGGGGGTGCCCCTTCAAAAAGGAGAATTACAGACCAATTTCCCTAATGAATATGGACACCAAATCCTCAACAAGATCTTGCCTAATAGAATCAAACAGTACATTAAAAGGATTATCCATCATGACCAAGTGTGATTCATCCCTGGGATGCAATGGTGGTTCAACATTTGCAAATTGATCAGTGTCATACATTGTATCCAGAAGGAAAAAAGCCAAAAATCATATGATTCTCTCAATAGATGCAGAAAAAGCATTTGACAAAATGTAGCATCCTTTCCTGATTAAAACCCTTCAGAGTGTAGAGATAAAGGGTACATCCCTCAATCTCATAAAAACCATCTATGAAAAGACTACAGCAAATATCATTCTCAATGGGGAATAGCTGGAAACCTTTCCCTTAAGATCAGGAACACGACAAGGATGCCCACTCTCACCATTATTATTCAACATAGTACTAGAAGTCCTTGCAACCCAAAAGAATCCACTCCCAAACTATTAGAAGTTATAGAGCAATTCAGTAATGTGGTGGGATACAAAATCAATGCTCAGAAATCAGTTGCATTTCTATACATGAATAATGAGACTGAACTAAGAGAAAGTTATAGAGCAATTCAGTAATGTGGTGGGATACAAAATCAATGCTCAGAAATCAGTTGCATTTCTATACATGAATAATGAGACTGAACTAAGAGAAATTAGGGAATCCATCCCATTTATAATAGCAACAAAAACCATACGTTACCTTGGAATTAACTTAACCAGAGAAGTAAAAGATCTACATTCTAGTAACTATAAATCACTCTTGAAAGACATTAAGGAAGGCACAAAAAGATGGGAAAATATTCCATTCTTATGGATCAAACAAACTGTGTGCTACAGAGGGAATGGGATAGGCTGCTGATGGGTAGTAAGGAGGGCACATATTGCATGGTGCACTGGGTTTTATACGCAACTAATGAATCATCGAACTTTACATCAAAAACCAGGGATGCACTTTATGGTGACTAACATAATATAATAAAAAAAACATTAAAAAAAGTATTACAGACTAATATCCCTGATGAACATGGATGCAAAAATTCTCACCAAGATACTAGCTAATAGGATCCAACAGCACATTAAAAGGATTTTTCACCATAATCAAGTGGGATTTATTTCTGGTTTGGGAGTAGTTGAATATCTGTAAAATAATTAATCTGATATAGCGCATTACTAAAAGAAACAGCAAGAACGGCATGATCTTTTTATTAGATGCAGAAAAATCTTTGAAAAATACAGCATCCTCTATTGATAAAAACCTTCCACCCTGTAGGGGTAGAAGGAACATACCTCAACATTGTAAAGGCCGTACACAAAAGACTCAGAACAAGTTATCATCCTCCATGAGGAAAAACTGACAGTTTTTCCCCTAAGGTCAGGAATATGACAGGGATGTGCACTCTCAGCACTGTTATTGAACAAAGTACTGGAAGTCTTAGTCTCAGCAGTCAGACAACAAAAAGAAATTTAAGACACCCAAATTAACAAGGAAGAAGTCAAAGTTTCATTCTGTGCAGACATGATACTCCAAGTAGAAAACAAAAAAGCTTCCACCCAATTTTAGAACTGATTCATGAATTCAGCAAGTTTGTATGATGTAAAATCAATGTAAAGAAATCTGTTCCATTTCAAAACACCAGTAACCAAGTAGCAGAAAGAGAAATCATGGAATCATTCCCATTTACAATTGCATCCAAAACCATAAGATACCTAGGAATAAACCTAACCAAAGTGGTAAAAGATCTGTATGCTGAAAACTATAGAACACTTATGAAAATAATTGAAGAAGACACAAAGAAATGGAAAAAACATCCCATGCTAATGGATTGCAAGAACAAATACTGTTAAAATGTCTCCCTTACCCAAATCAGTCTATATGTTCAGTGCAGTCCCAATCAAAATAACACCAGCATTTTTTCACAGAGCTAGAACAAATAATCCTGAAATTTGTATGGATGCAGAAAAGACCCTGAATAGCCACAGGAATGTTGAAAAAGAACAGCATAGTGGGAAGCATCACAATCACAGACTTCTAACTGTATTATAAGGCTGTAATCATCAAGACAGATGGTGCTGGCACAAAAACATATAGTTCAATGGAACCAAACAGAGAACCCAGAAATGGACTCTCAACTCTATGGTCAACTAATCTTCAACAAAGCATAAAAAATATCCAATGGGAAAAAGACAGTCTCTTTAACAAATGGTGTTGGGAAAGCTGGGTTTTGAGATATAGAAGAATGCAACTAGACCACTTTCTTACACCATTCACAAAAATAAATTCAAAATGGATGATCAATGTAAATGTAAGATAGGAAACCATCAGGATCCTAGAGGAGAAAACAGGCAGCAACCTCTTTGACCATGGCTGCAACAACTTCTTACCAGATACAGCTTCAGAAGCAAGGGAGACAAAAGCAAAAATGAGCTATTGTTCAAAATTTAACTACCAAGATAAAAAGCTTCTGCACTGATTGATGGAAACAATCAATAAAACTAAAAAGCAACCAATGGAATGGGTGAAGATATTTGCAAATGACATATGAGTTAAAGGGATAGTATCCAGAATTTATAAGAATCTCATCAAAATCAACACCCAAAAAATAAATGGGCAGAAGCCACGAACAAACACTTCTCCAAGGAAGACATCATCAGGGAAATACAAATCAAAACCATAATGAGATACCACTTCACACCTGTTAGAACAGCTAAAATGAACAACTCAGGAAGCCACAGATGTTGGCGAGGGTGTAGAGAAAAGGAATCCCTTTGCACTCTTAGTGGGAATGTAACCTGGTGCAACACTGGAAAACAGTATGGAGGTTTCTCAAAAATTAAAAAGAGAACTACCCTAAAACGCAGCAATTACACTACTAAGTATTTATCCAAAGCATACTATAAATGCTGATTCAGAGGGGCACATGCACCCCAATGTTTATAACAGCACTATCGACAAAAGCCAAATTATGGAAAGAGCCCAAATATCCATCAACCAATTAATGGATAAAGAAGATGTGATATATATCAAATATATATATCTGATATATATATGTATATATGATATACATATGATATATATCAACACACACACACAATTGAATATTTCTCAACCATCAAAATAATGAAATCTTGCCATTTGCAGCAATGTGGATGGAAATAGAGTGTATAAGTGAAATAAATCAGTCAGAGAAAGATATATAATATATGACTTCACTTGTATGTGGAATTTAAGAAAGAAAACAGATGAACATAGGGGAAGGGAAGGAAAAATAAAATAAGGTAAAAACAGTGAGGGAGGCAAACCATAAGAGAACAAACTGAGGGTTGCTTGAGGGAAGGTGAGTAGTGGGATGATCTAAATGGTGATGGGTGTTAAGGAGAGCACATGTTGGGATGAACAATGGGTGTTATACATAAATGATGAATCACTAAATTCTACTTCTGAAACAAATACTACACTATATCTTAACTAACTTGAATTTAAATAAAAATATACCTTTTACTTTATGTATATTATACCACATGAAATTTAAGTTTTTAAAAGGAGAGGGAAAGTAATTCATTTTGACACTTGCTACAGCATGGATGAAATTTGGAGACATTATGGTAAGTGAAAAAAGCCATGTATAAAAAATTAAATATTTTGCATGATTCCCCTAATATAAGGTACCTAGAGTAATTAACTTGATAGAAGCAGAAATTAGAATAGCTTTTTTCCAGGTCCTATGGGAAGAGCACATGAGAATTCATTGTTTAATGGGCATGCGTTTCAGTTTGCTGTCATCAATTTCTCGAAATGGGTAGTGGTGGTGTTATCAAACAATGCAAATGACCTTAATGGCACTGAACTGTACAATTAAAAAAGGTTGGGAGGGTAAATTTTATGTTATGCATATGTTACCACAATAAAAAGAAGAGCACATATGTCTAAGCCATTTGGGGAAGCTATGAAAACTACTATAGTCTGGGTGGTTTATAAACAAGGGAATTTTTTTCCTTGTTATTCTGGAATTTGGGAAGTCCAAGATTAAGATACTAGCAGATTCTGTGTCAGGTGAGAGCTTTATTTCTGGTTTATAGATGGGCATCGTTTTACTGTACCTTCACATGACTAAAAGGGGGAGGGAACTCTCAGGCCTCTTTTGTAAGGGCACTGATTCCATTCATGAAGGTTCTGCTTATGAGGATATGAGTCCAAATAACATCCCAAAGGCCCCACCTCCAGACACAACCACTTTGGTGGAATAGGTTGGAACACATACATTTTGAGGGACTCGTTTAGTCTAAACATTGAACCCTTGGCCCTCAAGAATTCTTGTCCTTCTCAAATACAAAATACATTCATTACATCCCAATAGCCCCAAAAGTGTTAACTTATTCCAATGTCAATTCAAACTTTGAAGATCAAAATTTCATATAAATATTATTTAAATCAGATAGGGTGAGACTCAAGGTAGGATTCATCTTTAGGCAAATTGTCTCCATCTGTGAACCTGTGAAATCAAACAAGTTATGTGCTCCCAAAATACAATAGTGGAACAGATATAGGCTAGACATTCCCATCCCAAAAGAGAAACAGAAAAGAAAGGAGTGATAGGTCCTGAGTAGGTCCAAGACCCAACGGAACAAATTACATTATACCTTAAGACTCAAGAATTGTCCCATTTGGCTTGAATACCTGCCCTTCAGACACACTGAAACAGAGGTCCTGCTTTCACAGCATTGCAAGACAGGGGTAAGACCCCCATGGTGTTCAGTGGCCCAGCCCTCACAAAAGCCCTGTGCTTGGGTTCTTCTCCCATGGGCTGAGGTCTTGTACCAGTTATTTTTTTCTGGGTGTAGTCCCATGCCTGTGGATCTCCCAAGCATACTTTGAAATATAAGTAGAAGCCACCCTCCCAACAGCTCCTGGACTCTGTCAGCTAGCAGAGAAGTGTCATGCAATAGGCCAAAGTTTGCTGACTAATTCTCCCAGAGTGTTTTCAAACATGGGCTGTGCTGCACTGGCTCCACCAGAACCATTCCAGGGCTAGCAAATGAGTGGTGGAACAGAGCACATGGTGTAAGTCTGCATTGGATAGCTTGCACGAAAATCTTACGGGCACCAGCAGCCCATTCTTTTAAAGTGCTTTATTGTCTTTAGAATTATTCTTCCACTGCTTGGAGCATCTCTGTTGAAATGTTTGATTCATACTTCTTATTAAATGGCTGCTCAGCCATATCCTTAGTGTTCTCTCCCAAACCAGCTTTCTCATTCTTTTCAAAATGGATAGGCTAAGAATTTTGAAGTGTTTGTTATTATTATTGGATATATTTTACATTTTAACATTGCATATTTTAAGGTTCACAGTGTATTAATTTGATACATTTATATATTGAAATATGATTGCTGTTTTAGGATAATTAGCACCTCAGTCACCTTACAGAATTATCATTTTTTTAGTGGTTGGGATAATTTAGTTGTAGTCTCAGCAAGTATGATGATTGTATTACAATATTGTCTGTATTCATTAAACTATACTTTAGATCTCTATGGCTTGTTTACTACTCACTACAAGTTTGTACCCTTAAAAAACCACCAATTTTATACCCCACAGCTATATCCTGGTAACCACCATTTTACTCTCTATTTGGCTTTTATAGATTCCACATAAAGGGATACTATACAATACTTGTAATATACACAGACAAATATATATCATGACTTTTCATCCATTCATCCACCAATGGGCATATAGGTTGTTTCCATATTTTGGCTATTGTGAACAGTGTTGCAACATAGGAATGTATATATCTCTTCAAAATCTTGTCTGTAATTCCTTTGGGTATATTTCCGGGAGTGGATTTCCTGGATTGTATGGTAAATCTATTTTTAGTTTTTTGGTGAACGTCCATATTGTTTTCCATATTGGTTGGACTAAATTCAATTCCTACAGAACGTGTGTAGATGTGTTTCCTTTTCACCACTCCACACAAGTACCTGTTGCCTCTTGTCAATTGATGATAGCCATCTAACATATGAAGTGATATTTCATTGTGTTTTTTAAAATGATTTTATTTATTTATTTTAGAGAAAGAGAGAGCACGTGAGTGGGAAGAGGGGCAGAGGGAGAGGGGAGAATCTCAAGCAGACTCCATACTGAGTGCATAGCCAGACATGGGGATCGATCTCATAACAGTGAGATCATGACCTGAGCCCAAATCAAGAGTTGGATGCTTAACCAACTGAGCCACCCAGGGATTCCTCTCATTGTGGTTTTTATTTGCATTTTCCTGATAAGTAGTTATGTTGAACATCTTTTTGGGTGCTGGGTAGCCATTTTGGAAAAATGTCTAGTACTTCTGCATATTTTTTATTGTATTGTTTTTTGTTTTTGTTATTAAGTTGTAAGGCTTCTTTTTAAAAAATTGAATTCCTGTTAGTTAACTTACAGTGTAATAGTAGTTTCAGGTGTACAATTTAGTGATTCAGCACTTCAATACAACATCCAGTGGTCATCAAAAGTGCACCCCTAAATCCCCTTCCATATTAAACTCAAGCCCCATCCACCATTCGTTGGGTAACCTTCAATTTTCTCTATAGTTAAAAGTCTGTTTCATGGGGCATCTGGCTAACTCAGCTGGTTAAGATTCCAAACTCTTGATTTCAGCTCAGGTCATGGACTTCCCAGTCAGAGATCAAGCCAAGCGCTGGGCTCCCTGCTTAGTGGGGAGTCTGCTTCCCCTCTGCCCCTCCCCCTGTTCACACAATTTCTCTGTCTCCCTCTCAAATAAATAAATAATAAATAAATAAATAAATAAATCTTTAAAAGAGTATTTCTTGCTGGGGCGCCTGG
>NW_023255332.1:137997-153011 GCF_002007445.2 Ailuropoda melanoleuca
AATTAGTTCTGTGGCAGAGGCCACAGACTCATTGTCTTTTCTTTGCTGGGGGGATTTCTCCTTCTCATCATTTTGATGAGGAGAGGTTGCGGTGTTGTCCAGAGCCCAAATTATTGACTGGTACCCAGACCGTGTGCCCTTGTTTTATAGGGATCTTAGGGATGTGGGCTTCTTGATTTTTCAGTCTGCCTTCTGGGGGAGGGCCCTGTCATGGCTCTACTGAGGCAACTCTGTTTGGGTAGAGTCTCCATGTCCCCTGCGAGGGGGGATGGGAATGGGCACATGGTAAGCTGGTATTTCCAGGCTTTTCTTCTCTGGCGCCTTTCCCTTGCTGTTTGTTGTGCCTCTTCTGAGAGTCAGAGCAGCAGTGGCCGAATCTCAGCCTCTCTCTCAGAACAGCGGGATCACGGCTGATTCACCACTGATGTTCTGGCCACTTTAACTCTGTTTCTGTTAGTGCTGCTTAACCCTGCAGCATCCCACGATGTGTGCCCCACACCCAGCATCCCAGCCCTCACTTCCAGGGCTGGCATGTCTCTGTCCTTTGTGTTTCTAACACTGACAGCTGCAAACCACCAGCCTCTCGCCGCCAGCTGCCCCTGCGCACTCCCAGAGCTCCCGGTCTTAGTCTGGTTCCTGTGAGCACACCAGAGGTCCATGAAAAGTCTGGTGGTGCATGTTCCCAGCTCACGGTCCCAGTCTGTTCTCTCACGGGTGCCGGTCCGTGAGTCCGCCCGCTCCCCGGTGCAGGTGGCTACTGCTTCCCGGCACCCGAACGTGGTGGCTCCCTCTGCCTTCCGTTTATCTCCCAATATGTGTGCGCCATTTCACGGCTTCCCACTTCATACCTCAATACTCAGCTCTGGAGATGTTCATTTGTAGAGATCCAAATGTATCTTCCAGCATCTCAGGCTGATTCCGTGGATGTTCAGGGTGGTCTGGTGCCTACACAACTCAAGTCATAGGACTGGCTGAAAAAGAGGTCCCCTACTCCTCCACCATCTTCCTCTCTCTCCTATTCAGGGTTCCCCTTTTTAAGCTGGTGTCCTGCATCTAACTGGATAGGTACCAGACCATCCGGAACCCACAGAATCAGCCTGAGATGCAGGAAGATACTTCTGGATCTCTACAAATTAACATCTCCAGTGATGAGGGAACAGAAGGCAAGCTGAGGACAAAGCAGAAGTTGACACCCTCAAACCCCCCTCCCCCATGTATGCAACATTCCTCAGGCACTCCTGGCTGCCTTAAAACTAAGGAAAGGAAAAGAAAAATGATTAATTGCCAGAGATCACAATCCTAGGAGGCCTGAGTGTCCCTCAGTTTACACATGTCCTAATAATTTACAAGGAAGAAGTTTTCTTATCAATAGCCTAAGTTCCAGAGACCCATAATTCAGTTTCCTGAAGCCCTAACATTACCATCCCATAAAATTGAGGGAAGCTAAGACAGAAGGAAATGTAAATAAAATGGAATTTCTTTCCGGACCTGCAGCCCATTGATAAGGACACATGATAGGAGGAAAGGAACATTCTCCAGTGAACTTCCCAACTATCTTACTATTAACACCTTCTAGAGGGGTCAAAAACATTAACTTGACAATAGCAAGGCTTCAAGCATCCTGCGAGTCTTCTTTGACATATGAAAGTGCTTTCTCAGCCTCCCTTTTTCCTCACCTACCCCAAACTCATGGTATATAATCAGCCACCTCTCACAACCCGGGGCAGCAGCTCCTTCTGCCCACGGGTCCTCTCCCTGTGCTTTAATAAACCATTTTGCATCACAGATGCCTCAAGAATTCTTTCTTGGTCATCGGATCTGGACTCCGCCCCACTGAATCTCACCTATATTCTACGACCTCATCAACAGCACTCAGTATTGAGGTACGAAGCAGGGAGGCATGAATCAGAGCACAGATATTGGAAGAGAAACAGAAGGGGGAGGGAACCTCCATGCTCAGATGCTGGGAAGTGGTAGCCACCTGCACTGGGGAGTGGCTGGACTCGCAGATGGGCTCATGCGAGAGAGCAGACTGAAACTGTAATCCTGGGAACACGCATGTGTAAACTGAAAACTGGAGTTCCAGAGCGCTCACTGGAACTGGACTGAAACTCGGAGCTCAGGAGCACGTGCACAAACAGACTGAAAACCTGCGATCTGGAGTGTGCATGAACCTCACTGAAACAGGGATTTGGGGAGCGGCACATGGGGTAAATGAGGCAGAAGAATGAATTAGTGAGTTGAAGGATGGGATGGTAGAAGAGAATGTTAAAAGAGAAACTTGGATCAAAAAAATCCAATCTCCAGATTGTAGGTTATGGGAGATTACTGACTCAAGGAAACGTTCCAATATCAGAATCATCGGCATCCCCGAGGGGGTGGAGAAAGAGAGAGGTCTAGAAGAGATATTTGAACAAACTGTAGCTGAAAACTTCCCTAATGTATCAAAGGAAACAAGGATTCATGTCCAAGAGCCAGAGAGGACCCCTCCCAAGGTCAACCACAACAAACCTACGCCTCGTCAGGTCATACTGCAATTCACAAATATTAGATCCAAGGATAGTATTGAAAGCGGCCAGGGCAAAGAAATTTCTCATGTACCAAGGCAAAAGTATCAGGATTACGTCAGACCTGTTTACACAGACCTGGAATGAGAGAAAGCGTTGGCAGGGCATTTTTAAAGCTTGTTCCAAGAAAAATCATGCAAGCAAAGATCTGTTACCAGCAAGGCTGTCATTCACAATAGATGGAGAGGTAAGGAACTTCCAGAATCCCCAGTCACTGACCAATTTCATAACCATGAAACCAGCCCTACAGGAGATACTTAGGGGGGTTCTATAAAAGTACAAAGGCCCCAAGAGTGATACAGAAGAGAAAGTTACAATCTATAGAAACAAAGACTTTACAAGCAACATGACATCATTAAAATCATATCTCTCAATAATCAGTCTCAATGTAAATGTCCTAAAAGCTACCATAAAATGACACAGGGTTGCAGATTGGTAAAAAGACATGACCTATCCATTTGCTATCTAGAAGAGACTCATTCTGAAGCAAAAGATATATCCAGACTGAAAGTGAAGGGACAGAAAACTATTTTTCATGCCAGTGGACCTCAAAAGAAACCTGGGGTAGGAATTCTCACTTCAGACAGATTGGATTTTAAACTAAAGACTGTAGTTAGAGACACAGAAGGGAACTATATTATTCTTATAGGATGTATTCAACAACTGGATATGACAATTATAAATATCTATGCCCCCAACAGGGTAGCAGCATGATACACAAGCCAACTCTTAACCAGAATAGAAAGACATATAGATAAAAATACATAAATAGTAAGGGACTTTAACACTCCACTCTCAGGAATAGAAAGATCACCTAAGCAGAAAATCCACAAGGAAACAAGAGCTTTGAATGCCATACTAGACCAGATGGACTTTATATATATATAACACTACACACCAGAACCAAACAATACTCATTCTTTTCAAATGCACATGGAATGGTCTCCAGAATGGATCATATGCTGGGTCACAAAATAGGTCTCAACTGATACCAAAAGACTGAAATTATTCCCTGCATATTCACAGACCACAAGGCTTTGAAATTGGAACTCAATCAAAAGGAAAACTTTAGAAGAAACACAAACAATTGAAAACTAAGAACCATCCTGCTCAAGAATTATTGGGTAAACCAGGAAATTAAGAATCAATTTAAACAATTTATGGAGACCAACGAGAATGAAAACACAATGGTCCATAACCTATGGGACACTGCAAAGGCAGTTCTAAAGGGGAAATACATAGCCATCCAAGTCTCACTCAAGATAATAGAAAAATCTAAAATGCAGTTTTTATAATCTCACCTCATGAAGCTGGAACAAGAGCAGAAGAACAGGCCTAACCCACACATGAAAAAACAGTTGATCAAGAGTACAGCAGAGATCAATGAATTAGAAACCAGGAGCACAGTAGAGCAGATCAACAGAACTAGAAACTGGTTCTTTAATAGAAAATAAGATCGATAAGCCACGGGCCCTACCTTGTCAAAAGAACAGAGAAAGGACCCAAATTAATAAAATTATGAATTAAAAGGGAGAGGTCACAACCAACACCGATGATATAGGAAGGATCATTAGAAACTTTATCAACAGCTTTCTGCCAATAATTTAAACAACCTGAAAGAAATGGACGCCTTACTGAAAACCTAAAAACTACCAAGACTGAAACAGGAAGAAATTGATTATTTAAACAGACCAATTAATTATGAAGAGATTGATGCAGCAATCAAAACCATCTAAAAAACAAGACTCCAGGGCCTGATGAATTCCCAGGGAATTCTATCAAACATTCAAAGAGGACATAATACCTATTCTCCTGAAGCTGTTTCAAAAAACAGAAGCAAAAGGAAAACTACCAAATTCATTGTATGAGGCCAGTATTAACTTGATCCTCAAACCAGGCAAAAACTCCATTAAAAAGGCGAATTACAGACCGATATCCCTGATGAATATGGACATCAAAATTCTCAAGAAGATTCTAGTTAATAGGATCCAACAGTACATTAAAAGGATTACCCATCACGACCAGGTGGGATTCGTCCCTGTGATGCATGTGGTTCAACATTCGCAAATCTATCAGTGTGAAAGATCATATCAACAAGAAAAGAGTCAAAAATATCATCCTCTCAATAGATGCAGAAGAAGCATTTGACAAAACACAGCATCTTTTCCTGATTGAAACAAATCAGAGTGGAGGGATAGAGGGTACATTCCACAATCTCATAAAAACCATCTATAAAAAGCCTACAGCAAATATCATTCTCAATGTTGAAAAGTCGAAGCCTTTCCCTTAAGATCAGGAACATGACAAGGATGCCGACTCTCACCATTATTGTTCAACATACTACTGGAAGTCCTTGCAACAGCAATCAGACAACAAAAAGGAATAAAAGGTATCCAAATCAGCAAAGAAGAAATCAAAATGTCTCTCTTCGCAGATGACATGATACTCTATATGGAAAGCCCAAAAGAATTCACCCCGAAACTACTAGAATTTATAGAGCAATTCAGTGATGGGGCAGGACACAAAATCAATGCTCAGAAATCAGTTGCATTGCTATACACGAACAATGAGACTGAAGAAATAGAAATTAAGGAATCTATTCCATTTACAATAGCAGCAAAAATAATACATTATCTCAGAATTAACTTATCCAGAGATGTAAAGTACCTATAATCTAGAAACTACAACTCACTCTTGAAAAACATTGAAGAGGACACAGAAAGATGGAAAAATATTCCATGCTCATGGAACAGAAGTATTAACAGAGTTAAAATGTCTATGCAACCCAGAGGAATCTACACTTTCAATGCTATCCTGATCAAAACACCAATGACATTTTTCAAAGAACTGGAGCAAACAGCCCTTAAATTGGTGTGGAACCAGAAAAGGCCCTGAATTCCCAAGGAATTTTTGAAAAGGAAAATAAAGCTGGGGGCATCACAATGCTGGATTTCAACTTGTACTACAAACTGTGATCAGAAAGCATGGTACTAGCAGAAAAATGGACACATAGACCAGTGGAACAGAATAGAAAGCCCAAAAAATGGACCATTGGCTCTATGGGCAACTAATCTTTGATAAAGCAAGAAAAAACATCCAGTGGACAAAAGACAGTCCCTTCAATAAATGGTGCTGGGAAAATTGAACAGCTACATGCAAAAGAATAAACATGACCACTCTCTCACACCATAAACAAAGATAAACTCTAAATATATGAAAGACCTCGATGTGAGACAGAAATCCATCAAAATCCTAGAGAAGAACATAGGCAGCAACCTCTACGACATCGGTCAAAGCAAACTTTTTCATGACACATCTCCAAAGGCAAGGGAAACAAAAGATAAAATGAACTTATGGGACTTTATCAGGATAAAAAGCTTCTGCACAGCCAAGGACAGTCAAAAAAACTAAGAGACAGCCCACGGAATGGGAGAATATATTTGCAAAGGACACTACAGATAAAGGACTGGTATCCAAGATCTACAAAGAACTTCTCAAACTCAATACACGAGAAACAAATAAACAAATCATAAAATGGGCAGAAGATATGAACAGACACTTTTCCAATGAAGACATACAAATGGCTAACAGACACATGAAAAAATGTTCAAAATCATTAGCCATCAGGGAAATTCAAATCAAAACCACACTGAGATACCACCTTACGCCAGTTAGAATGGCAAAGATAGACAAGGCAAGAAACAACAATTGTTGGAGAGGATGTGGAGAAAGGGGATCCCTCCTACATTGTTGGTGGGAATGCAAGTTGGTACAGCCACTCTGGAAAACAGTGCGGAGGTCCCTTAAAAAGTGAAAAATTGAGCTACCCTATGACCCAGCCATCGCACTACTGGGTGTTTACCCCGAAGATACAGGCGTAGTAAAGAGAAGGGCCATATGCACCCCAATGTTCATAGCTGCATTGTCCACAATAGCCAAATCATGGAAGGAGCCGAGATGCCCTTCAACAGATGACTGGATTAAGAAGCTGTGGTCCATATATACAGTGGAATATTACTCAGCTCTCAGAAAGTACGAATTCTCAACATTTGCTGCAACATGGACGGCACTGGAGGAGATAATGCTAAGTGAAATAAGTAAAGCAGAGAAAGACAATTATCATATGTTTTCTCTCATCTATGGAACATAAGAAGTAGGATGATCGGTAGGGGAAGAAAGGGATAAAGAAAAGGGGGGTAATCAGAAGGGGGAATGAAACATGAGAGACTATGGATATGAGAAACAAACTGAAGACTTCAGAGGGGAGGGGGTGGGGGAATGGGATAGACTGGTGATGGGTGGTAAGGTGGGCACGTATTGCATGGTGCACTGGGTGTTATACGCAACTATTGAAGCATCGAACTTTACGTAGGAATCCGGGGATGTACTGTATGGTGATTAACATAATATAATAAAAAAATCATTAAAATAAAAAAAAAGAAGCTGTGGTCCATATATACAATGGAATATTACTCAGCTATCAAAAGGAACAATTTCTCAACGTTTGCTGCAACATGGATGGCACTGGAGGAAATAATGCTAAGTGAAATAAGTCAAGCAGAGAAAGACAATTGTCATATGGCTTCACTCATTTATGGAACATAAGAAGTAGGAAGATCTGTAGGAGTAGAAGAGGAAGTAGAAAGGGGGGTAGCCAGAAGGGGAAAGGAGCTATGAGAGACTATGGACTGTGGGAAACAATCTGAGGGCTTCAGGTTTGGGGGAATGGGATAGGCTGGTGATAGGTATTAAGGAGGGCACGTATTGCATCGTGCACTGGGTGCTATATGCAAGTAATAAATCATGGAACTTTACAAAATATATAAATTTAAATTAAAAAAAAGAAAAGTTGCATGGTACGATTTCAGTGTTTTTGTATTGTTCAAGGCTTGTTTTGTCACATAATATTTGATCTCCTCTGGAGAATATTCCATATGCACTTGAATAGAATGTGCATTCTGCTGCTTTTGGATGGAATGTTCTAAATATATCTGTTAAGTCTATCAGGTCCAGTGTGTCATTCAAAGCCATTGTTTCCTTGTTGATTGTCTATTTCCTTGTTTTTCTGTCCATTGCAGTAAATACGGAGTTAAAGTCCCCTACTCTTATTGTATTAATATCAATGACTTCCTTTATGTTAGTTATTAATTATTTTATATATTTTAGTGCTCCCATGTTGGGAGAATAAATATTTATAATTGTTAGGTGTTGCTTTTGGGTTGTCTCCTTTATTTATGATATAGTGTCTTTCTTTGTCTTTTGTTACAGTATTTGCTTAAAGTCTAGTTTGTCCAATATTAAGTATTGCTATCATGGCTTTCTTTTCTTTCTTTTTTTTTTTTGGTCATTATTTTCAGTTTAATTTAAATGTTTTACCAATAAGCATTATGGGTAAATCAACCAGTAATAGCAATAACAGGAGTTATAATATAGAAAGTAAGCAAATTTTCAATACTGATCCAGATATTAAATACAGCTGACCCTTGAAAAACATGGGTTTGAACTGCGTGGGTCCACTAATAGAGGATTTTTTTAAAAATAAATATAGTGTGGTATTGTAAATGTATTATCTCTTCCTTATGATTTTCTTTATAACATTGTATTTTCTCCAGCCTACTTATTGTAAGAATACAGTATATAATACATATAATATACAGAATATGTGTTAATAAACTATTTATGCTACTGTTAAGGCTTCCAATCAACAGTAGACAGGTAGTACTTAAATTCTGGGGGAGTCAGAAGTTATACATGGGTTTTTAACTGTGTGGGGATTCAGCACCTCTAACCTTCATGTTGTTCAAGGGTCAGCTGTAGTTAGAAATGTTGAAAAATATTTTAAGGGAAAAATCATGACTTATGCAAATATAAAATGTATATACAAATTTATCATATTAATTAGTAAGCGAACCAGTAAGATGTAAAAAAACCAAAATAATTTAAAGAAGAATTCAAGGGACAGGCACATATGCTATCAAGGAAGCTGAAATGAGTTTGTTATATGGTGCAATATTATTCAATATATATAATGCAATAAAAAGTTATATCGCCACCATAAAATTCAACTGCATTTCAACAGATAAGAACCATTTGCATTACTATCAGTTTCTACAATTTATAAAGGTATAAAATATCTCAAAGGTAATTAGAAGTACAGATCCATATATAATAAGATAACCCTAGAAGGATCCACTAGACAATGGCCAACATTTTATTGCAAAGACACCTAATGATCTTTTTGACCATTTCAAAGTCTGTCACAAGTTTTTTCTAACAAAATGTTTAAGGAAATTTCACCTTATCCGTACTTGAAGAGTTACTGACATGATAGCCCTAACCACCTTTGAACTTCATACCTCCAGTTATATTATTCCAAAATTCTCCCTATTCTTGAAACTTTAAGAAAAACAATGTTGATTCTGTTCTTCAGAATGGCCTCTGAAAATGTAAAAGTCTCCCTATCTGTACAATGGATATTTGCCTTTCTGGGGACTACTAGGTTTGGTGATACCCTTAGCACTGGTAATTCCTCAATTTATGTTTTCCCTTTGGAGCATTTCTTCTCACTTCTACACCCACAACAAAAGTACAGATTGTTTAGTATGACAAGTCCTCTGTGACTGGTCCAAACCTGTATTTTCAATTTCGTTTACCACTGCTCTTCTCCCCTCTCACGTTCCAGTTGCATGTGTACAATCTCTGTTCACAGCAAAAAGTCTGGGCTGGTAACTCTCTGTCTCTGTTCATGATAGTCCTTTATTTAGAATGTCCTTTTCTTCACATCTACGTGCCTAAGAGATTGGTCTCTGGAATCTCACTGCCCAGTTTAAAATCCTGGTTCTGCCCTTTGTTTTAGATTACTAATCCAACCTCTCTGGAACTCAGTTTATTTTTTTGTAAATGAAAACAATAATAACCCTTCTTCAGAGAGTTGTTCTTAAAATTAAATTAGATAAATCAGATAAACCACTTGATAAAATCCATGGCACCTAATAAAGTCTTACTGTTAGCAGTCATCATCATCATCATCAATCTCCATGATCCCACCACATTTACCACAAATTTTGCTTTACCCATGATCCCACCACATTTGCCACAAATTTTGCTTTACCTCCTTAAAATGAAAATATAAAAGACTTTTGTCTTCTTAGACAAGGTTTTTACCCCCATTGTTCTTATACAGAGAGTATATCATCTTAAAACATGACTAAGAGGTATAAATCCACAGGTCTCAGTGAAGCCCCTCCCCACTGCTGTCACTCTAGTAGAATGTTATCTGTATAACTATCAGTTCCTTTGATAAGTATGCTTTCCTTCCCCCGGCCTTTCACTAGTTCAAACCACAAGAGCCATAGTGTTGGACTGCTCTTTGGGCTCACATTCTCATGCTTGACTCTCCTCAACTGTGTCATCTTTTTTTTTGATTGTTTGTTTATTTACTTCTGTCTTAATTCATATTGCTCTTGTGGTCTGGTTAGTACTATATTATGGCAAAAAATAAATTGAAAGAAACAAGTAAAATCTAAGATCTCTAGTCCTCAACCAGATACTTACCACTGTTACAGATTCTTGAAGAATATACACAATGGATTATTCCATACAAGTCTCAAATCTCAAATACAGTCCATCACATGAACTTAAAAAATACGCCTTTTGGTTGGTGTGGTGGCAGAAATTTATCATCATCAAGAAATGGCATCCGTCCTTTCTTTCTTTCTTTTTTTAATTTAAATTCAATTAATTAACATATACCTTATTCTTCTTTTAAGAGATGGAGCTCAGCTATTCATCAGTTGCATATAACACTTAGTGCTCATTATATCACATGCCATCAATGCCTATCAGCAATTACCCTATTCCCCCCTCCCTTCCAGCAACCCTCAGTTTGTTTTTTATGGTTAAGTTTCTTATGGTTTGTTTCCCTCTTTGATTATGTCTTGTTTTATTTTTCCCTCCCTTACTCTATGCTCCTCTGTTTTGTTTCTTAAGTTCCACTTATGAGTGAAACTATAAAATTCTCTTTCTCTGATTGACATATTTCACTGAGCATAATACTCTCTAGTTCTATCCATGTTTATGTAAATGGTAAGTATTCATCCTTTCTGATGGCTGAGTAATATTCCATTGTATATGTATATCACCTCCTCTTTACCCATTCATCTGTCAATGAACATCTCGGATCCTTCCATAGTTTGGCTATTGTGGACACTGCTGCTATAAACTTTGGGGTGCAGTCACCCCTTCAAATCACTACATTTGTATCTATAGGGTAAATACCTGTTAGTGCAATTGCTGGGTCATAGGGTAGCTCTACTTTTAACTTTTTGTGGAACCTTCATACTGTTTTCCAGAGTGGCTGTACCAGTTTGCATTCCCACCAACAGTGTGAGAGGGTTCCCCTTTCTTCACATCTTCTCCAACATTTGTTGTTCCCTGACTTGTTAATTTTAGCCATTCTGACTAGTGTGAGGTGGTATCTCATCGTGGTTTTGATTTGTATTTCCCTGATGGCTAGTGATGTTGACCATTTTTTCATGTGTCTGTTGGCCACTTGTATGTCTTCTTTGGAGAAGTGTCCATTTCTTCTGTCCTTTTTTTGATTTGATTATTTGTTTTTTGGGTGTTGAATTTGCAAAGTCCTTTATAGATTTTGGACACTAACCCTTTATCTGATAAAACATTTGCAAAAATATTCTCCCATTCTGTAGGTTGTCTTTTGGTTTTGTTGACTGTTTCCTTTGCTGTGTAGAAGGTTTTTATCTTGATGAAGTCCTAGTAGCTCGTTTTTGCTTTTGTTTCCCTTGCCTTTGGAGACGTGTGTAGCCAGCAGTTGCTGCAGCTGAGGTCAAAGAGATTGCTGCCTGCTTTCTCTTCTAGGATTTTGATGAATTCTTGTCTCATATTTATGTCTTTCATCCATTTTGAGTTTATTTTTGTGTATGGTGTAAGAAAATGGTCCAGGTTCATTCTTCTGCCTGTGGATGTCTAATTTTCCCAGCACCATTTATTGATGAGACTCTCTTTTTTCCATTGGGTATTCTTTCCTGACTTGTAGAAAAGTAGTTGACCATGGAGCTGAGGATCCATTTCTGGGTTTTGTATTGTGTTCCATTGATCTATGTGCCTGTTCTTGTGCCGGTACCATACTATCTTGATGATTACAGCTTTGTAATATAGCTTGAAGTCCGGAATTGTGATGCCACCAGCTTTGGTTTTCTTTTTCAACATTCCCCTGGCAATTCAGGTTCCTTTCTGGTTCCATCCCAATTTTAGGATTGTTTGTTCCAGGTCTGTGAAAAATGTTGATGGCATTTTGATAGGGATTGCATTGAATGTATAGATTGCTCTGGGAACCATAGACCTGGCTTTCTTTTGTCATCCATTTGGATGAGAAATATTTCTCCATCCCCTCACTTTCAATCTTCAGGTGTCTACATCTAAAACGAGTCTTTTTTTAAAAGATTTTATTTATTTATTTTACAGAGATAGAGACAGCCAGCGAGAGAAGGAACACAAGCAGGGGGAGTGGGAGAGGAAGAAGCAGGCTCCCAGCGGAGGAGCCTGATGCGGGGCTCGATCGCATAATGCCAGGATCATGCCCTGAGCTGAAGGCAGACGCTTAATGACTGCACCACCCAGCATCCCTAAAATGAGTCTCTTGTCGTCTATATGTAGACGGGACTTATTTGTTTTATCTATTCTGACTCCTATGTCTCTTGATTAGATCATTTAGCCCATTTACATTCAAAATTATTGTTGATAGATATGTATTTATTGCCATTTTATTACTTGATTTGTCATTGAATATTTTCTCTGATCCTTTCTTTTTTTTTTTTTCTTTCCATTTTTTTTCTTTGCTTTCCACTAAAAGAGTCCCATTTCATACTTTTTGCTGTTTGGTCTAGTGGTCATGAACTCCTTTTTATTTTTCTTGCTCTGGGATAGCCTTCAGCTCTCCTCCTATTCTGAATGAATGCCTCTCCGGATATAGTATTCTTAGCTGAGATTTTTCCCACTTAGCATGTTGAATATATCATGCTACTCCCTCCTGGCTTGCCACGATTCTTTGGAAAAATCTGCAACTAGCCTTATGGGTCTTCCTTTGCCAATTAAGTACATATTTTGTCTTGTTGCTTTTAAGATTTGCTCTTTATCATTATATTTTGCAAGTTTAATTAAAATATGTCTTGGTATTGGTCTGCTTTTGTTGATTTTGATGGGAGTTCTCTGTGCCTCCTGGGTCTTGTTGTCTGTTTTCTTCCCCATATTAAGGAAGTTTTCAACTATTATTTCTTCAAATAAATTTTCTGCCCCATTCCACTCCCTTCTTCTGGGATTCTTATAATATGAATGTTAATATGTTTCATATAAGCAGTGATTTCCCTAAGTCTATTCTTGTGTTCTGTAATTCTTTCTCTCTTTAGTTCAGCTTCATTATTTTGCATTATTTTGTCTTCTACATCACTAATTCCTTCCTCTGCTTCTTGCAGCCTGTTGTTCATTGCCTCAAACCTGTTTCCAATTTCTTTTACTGCACTTCTCATCTCTCATTGATTGTTTTCCCCCTTTTATCTCTGAGTTAAGAATCATAATTCTTATGATTGTTGCTTTAAATTCTCCATCAGTTATGTTACTTATATCTGTTTTACTTAAATATTTGGTGATGGCTTTATTTTGTTCTTTAATTAGAGATAAATTATTCCATCTTCACATTTTGTCTCTGTCTCTGTCACAAAAGCCAAAAGTAATAGGCCTTGTTAAGGATAGGTAACATAATGCCCAGTGCCTGCTGCTTCAGGGAGTGTCTATGGTGAATGCTATGTGTGCTGTGCTTTTGTGTTTTGTTGTTCTATCCTTAATGCTGGTCATCTACAGAGGATCTCCTTGTCAGCTGTGGGCAGTGTTTGGTCCCTGGCCTTAATGTGGCAAGTTTTATCTAGGTGTAATCTGGTCTGCTTGTGAAATGAGACCTGACTCCACCTCCACCAGAACTGAGGTCCTGCAGAACTCTGTGGTTGGGAGACATGGTGTGAGTTTTTGCTTGTCTTCTGAGTGAGGGGCCCACCACGCTGGGACTGAGGCAAGCATGAGTGAGGGGTCAGTCCCACCAGAGAGCAGGGGTGCTCAGCTTGGTGTATGCAAGTTAGGCAGCCATTATAGGTGCTCTGCTTCTTGTTGCAGGTGGTTCTTTTTATGCCTAAGGGCTTGGGAGGAAATTGGCACCAGCCAGCTCCTTTGTTCCTGGACAGGCATCTCCTTGAATGCTCCTTCTCAGGAATACACTCTGAGGTGAGTGAATAATCTACCCCCATGTGTGCACCTGGTGTTCTTCAGATTGCCGTTTCCATTGTTCTCTGCCTCGTTGTTTTTTGCCTGCCTTTTCTCCCGGACCTATTCAGTGCTCTGTGGGCTCAATCCAGCTAAGCCCACTGACCTTTAAAACTCCAAGATTTAAGCTCCAGTGTTTGGGAGAACTAATGAAATTCAGCCTCTCTCATGTTCCAAGACAATGGCTTTGGGAAACCTTCTCCTTGTGCATTCTCCTGTGCTCTTTTCTTCTTTCTCTCTTCTCTGTGACCATGACTCCCTGCCCGCCATAGCACCTGTGACCTTTTTCTCCCCTACACCACATCTCTGCACTTCCTACCTTCTGTAATGTGGTCTCTTCTCTCCCTTTAGTTGTGTAGTTCATTCTGTCAGTCTTCATGTTGATTTCTGGGGTATTTAGGATGATTTTATAATTATTTCATTGTGTTCCTGGGACAAGGCAACTCTAGTGTTCTACTCCACTACCATCTTCCTCTCTTCTCTTATGTCCATTTTTAAGGGATTGTTTATTTTCATTGTTGAGCTGATAAATTCATATATGTTTTCAATATTAATCCATTATTAGATATATCACTGGAAAATATCTTCTCCCACTCAGTAGGTTGCACTATTCTTTTGTTGGTGATTTTCTTCACTGGGCATATGCTTTCTATTTTGATGTAGTCCTGATAGTTTTTGTTTTTGTTTTCCTTGCTAATGTAAACATACATGAAAATATGTTGCTATGAATGATCTCAGGGAAATTCCTGCCTGTGTTCTCTTCTAGAAGTTTTATAATTTCAGTTGTCTTAATTAGGTCTTTAATACATTTTTATTATGTTCAATTAGCCAACATATAATGCACCATTAGTTTTTGATGTAGTGTTCAACGATTCATTAGTTGTGTATAACACACAGTGCTCATCTTTAATGCATCTTGAGTTTATTTTTGTGTATGGTTTTAGAAAGTGATCCAGTTTTATTCTTTTATATGAAGCTGTTCAGTTTTCCCAGCACCATTTATTGAAGAAACTCTTTTATCCCCATTGTATATTTTTGCCTCCTTTGTCATAGATTAGTTGACTCTATAAATGTGGGTTTATTTCTGGACACTGTATTCTTTTTTTTTTTTTTTTTTTT